>NW_001849505.1:135599-143886 GCF_000209065.1 Trypanosoma cruzi
CAAATGAGGCTGAATGGAAATCTCATGGGAGGGGTACACAAGAGAGGGAACACCATAAAAGAGTGCATCCAAAAAGCCCATGGGCACCATTCAGAGCACGCTCAGTCCGGGCCAAAGGCACATTTGCCCAAACGGGGCACAAGGAGCAGAGCAGCGTCAAAATTAATTGAAACAAAAACGCAAACAGCGAAGCCCCGATCGCGGCCATGCATTCCAAAAAGGAGCGTTTCATTCTCCTCCCCTCCCCTTCTTGCTTGCTCAATGAGTCCAAGCCATTCCGCCCACCCCATTCACCGTCTCCGGGGGGTGGGAAAAGGCAGTCAAGGGCCTCCCAACGCCACCACTCCTCCTTGCGACTGGTCTCCCTGGCGGCACCGGCACTGCCTTCTGAGGAGAGCCCGCGTTGCCCGTTGGCGCTTTGATGGGTGGTGGCGCCAGACGCACAGCAACACCTTCCCTCGTTTGTTTTTCAGCTGTCGACAATCGCGGTTGATGTGCCTCACGTCGCAACCGCATGACCTGCGATGCCAAATATCTTGCAGTCTCCACGGTGGGCTCCAGGTGGGCACGCTCATCATCGTCCCACGTGCGCTCCTCTCCTGGGGAATGTGTGCTGCCAATTCCGTCCGGTGCCGTAAAGAATTCGCCGTCCGCCGCATGGGAGATGCTGTTCTCCAGAGCCCTGCGCTTCCCCATCCAGTTGACTTCACCCCCAAACACTCCCCGAGCAAACCCACAAATTTACCATCGCCTCAAATCTAGACATGTCGCCCAGTTGCTTCCATGCATCGTAATTCGTGCGCTCACGCGTCCACCATATGGATGGTGCCGCGCCCGTGCATGGACCATGCTCGGCCTGCCGCCGCAGAGCGTAGAAAAGAAGCTTCTGCCTGTCTTCAAGCCGTGCGGTTGCCTCAATATCTCCAAACTCATGGTCGAGAAAAAGTGCTGCCTTGAAATATTTCTCGGGAAACGTGTGTTCCACGTGCACAACTCCCGTGCTGTGGCTGCATCCTGGCTGAGAGGCGAGTCAAAGAAAAAAGGGCATGATGTGGAACACGCACAGGAACACAGACACCGGAGTCACCGCAACCCCTTCGACGCCACCACACCTCCAATTCCCTCCTTTTTTTTTCTTCTTCCTCATTTAGGCGCCCCCGCGGCCTCCTCCCCGGCCACATAAAAATGCATCCAACTCCGCACCGCACGCCTGGGCCCGGTCCCCATCTCCCCTCGGATTCTCAAGAAGTTAGATTCAGCACGCCAATGCGCGTCAGAAATCCCTCTCCCTTCCTTTACCTCCTCCCACTCCTCTTGCCTCTCTCCTTGTATGCAGATACACGCACATATATATATATATATAGGGGACAGGTGCACACAAAGAGGGTGGTTTTATATAAGCAAACCGCTCAAAGCATGGCTGCATCACGTTCATGACGTTGCTGCAGTGAGTGATCCAAGGCTCAACGGGGGAGAAAAGATAAAAAACGATAAGCTCAATAACATCAGCGTCATCTCGGTGTAACACAACGCCACATACTGTGGGCCACCGGCACATGGAAATGGCAGCCACGACAAATTTGTCCTCGAGGCACATGATGTCACGGCAAACACCACCATGGATGTTTTGCCCGTGCGCATCACAAAGAGAGTCAGAGGACGCAGCCAAGAAATCATGCAGGAGGGTTCGTGCTCCCGTTCCCCTTCGGTATCCGCAGCATTTACTTCCCCCAAATAGTGGACCTCACAGGATGCCTGCTCCTTACCAGATACCTGAAATAAATACTCCGCGGGCCCGTTTCTTGTTCTAAAGCAATTTGTCTGAAGAACACCCGTCACACAACGACAACACCACATTGCGGCAAAGCCTTTTGGGGTCATCGCACGCCAAACGCGGTCTGCCACTTCGGGGGACCTCCAACGACTGTCCAAGTAAACACCCGGGCCGAGATAGCGAGACGCGGCGTCATGAAGAACGCCAATCCACGGAAAGCACCGCTCGAGCATTCGAGGAGTCGAAACACTAAAACTGAAGAACGCGTATGGAGTCGACACTCCCTCCGCAGCAAACCGCAGCAGCGCCCCATGACGCAGGTGAAACCACACCCGCCGAAACAGGCTGGGAACTGACAGACTAACCGCCGTTTCGCCAGTAACAGTAGAACCACTACAGCAACCAGCAATCTCACTGCTCGCCAGACGACCACCAGCATGCGCCTCAACTGCAGTGCACACCAGAAAAACACACACGTGAAACATGCAGTGCCGACAGTATGATCGCATAAGACCCCGGAAAACAACATCCACGTACGCACGCACCACTTCCGTGGAAAATACTTTGGCGAATTCCACATCTGTGGCTCGCTCCGCGTCGATAATACGCCGTGCGGCCAAAACTGTCCGTGAAGTCGAGAGAAACGGTGAACAGGTCGACTTCTGACCAACGGCCTTGGCGTCCGCGGAAATATGCAAGAAAGACTGGGCCGTCCGCACAATCAATGCCCTGCGCCTCCATGCTAACGCTCGCAAAGATGTGTACAACAGCGGCACGACGGCAACAGCTGCGGAGCCGACGACGGCGTACCAACCTGTCATGTGCTTCATGGTGACGTCAAACACCTCCACATCATGAAGCTCACCACCGTCCTGTTTGTCACAAACAAGACGAACCAAGATCCTCCCCAGGCCAAATCCCGCTGCCATTCCCCACCGCCCTAGCAGTGGACGCACGAGTAGGGAAGAAGAACTCAAATTTCACAAACAACTGACTGCATGCTCGACAGCACACAAAAATTAAAAAGCCGCCGTACAAAAAGTAAACCCACACACACGCACAGGTCGGTACAGTCACCAACCCTGTGGAAATAAGGCCTTGAAGCGACGGACATAAAACTTCTGTCGGGGACCGCCAACATCGGATCCATATTGTCCACGCGCTCTCCAAATGTCACGGCTGTGTGTCAACGGCATCTGTCCAATCTTCCCGTGATAGTCCGGATGCACATGGTACATCGATGACTTGAATTCAGTCACCTCTGGCGTTTTTATTTCCGCATTTCCCACGGCATTACACCGCTCCATCTCCCTAATGCGCTGACGATCCCGTTCAAGGGAATGATGCATCATTTCCCTCGAAACTTCATCTCGGGAATGGAACCAGTACATGTTCTCGGCGTAGGTCTGAATAGCGGCGGCCCGTTCCCACCCCAAAAGGAGCTTGTAATCCACCTCCTTCGTCGTTAGTGAATCATTGAGAGGATGCCGAAAGGCACCTCGAACTTCCTCCGTCACTATTTCTCGCCGAGAACGTAATGGAAACCGATTTGCCCCTTTAAGAAGAGCACGGTAGAGGCGCAGCTTCTCTTGTCGCTTATATACATTCATAGACATTTCCACGGCGCAGAATACGCACTTGTACCTTGTACGCGCATATATATATATATGTTTTCTTTGGAAAAAGAGGAAGGCCCAACAGCACGCCGCAGCCCTCCACGCCAAGACAGATCACGCAGCAGGTGAACCACCCCACCCAGAAAAAGTAAAAAAAAAAAAAGAAACATGCCCCACCTCAAAATCCCCAACAAAAGGAAAGAGAGAGAGAGAGGACAATACACGCACTCAACACACCCACATATGTATATATGCGCACATTAGAGTGGCCAACCAACCCACACCAAAAGAAAAGGTGACGCCCCACCTCTTCATATAAAACACGTCACCGCAAAAGATGATCATCGGCCACATGCAGAAAAATACCGCAAAAAAAAAAAAATAGTTTTCCGTGCCTGGATGAGGCCGTTTTACATATTCCCAGAAACGGGACACCACAATGAGAGGTGGCAGTTTGGCTCACCGCACCACCCGACATCCCCCACACTTCAGAAAAGATTGATCCAACACCCACACACAAGTAAACAAACAAACAAAACACACATAACTCATATTTTGTCCTAACCGAACTCGTAGTGAACAGAGGAAGCGGCAGTCTTTTTTAGGACTTCACATCCGCCGGACAACTCCGCGTCAAAAGCGGCAGCGACGGAAAAAGCAGTAAAAATAATAATAATAATAATAATAATAATAATAAAAACACACACTCACAAATTCAACACACGCGCTCACTTACAAAAACAATAATCCAACAATCGTCAAGGAAACGGGGCAGTTAATTAATGCACTTTATCATCTGCTCATCCTCATCGTGACGCACATTCTTCCTATATGGTTCTAAAGCCCATTCTTTTTGTATGAGTGTTATTAAAGATGTATGGTGATTGGTGTTGCTTTCTTTCTATCCTTCTCTTTGTGTCCATATTTCCTTGTGCCCTTGCTGGTGAATGGAGTAATCTCATCTCCCTATTTCCCCCCTCTGTTCAAACAGAAGCATTTTTTTTTTCTTCTACTTCAGTTAAATCGCACAAAATTAAGGCGACAGGCGTCCCCTCCTTGAGTGTTATTTCTTTTTTTTTTTTCTTTGTTGTTGTCATCCTGTTGCATTTATCCTTATGTCTTCTTAACTTTAAAATTAATCTCGCACCTCAATGTGGCATTTGGTCACACAGTCACTTCTTCTTCGCTGGGAGCACTATGGCGGGCTCACCCGGGCGACACTTACGCCTTGCCGCCTGGTGCTCCGGGTACCTCTCGTCCTCGTGGCCGAGAATATGCACGGTCGGCACACCGGACAACTTGCAGATATTGGCAAGGACGCCCTTCAGCAGCTCTGCATCGTTGATGGCAGGCGTCTCCGCGAGCGCCTCCTCACCACATCGCTCCACATTCATCTTGGTGAAGGAGAGGAACGCCATGACATCAGGAAGAATTTCTTTTGTCATCCACTCTTGTTTATGCGACATCACCTTCTTTGAAAAGTCCACCGGGAAGGACTTTCCATTCGCTTCGTATAATTCACGCAACAGTCGTAGGGCTTTAAGTTGCCATTCTGAGTAGCTTGCCGCAGTGTAGATGAACACCTCGTCCACGGGACCACGTTTCTTCTGCATTTTCGCCACCTGAGAGCGTATCTCCTTCACCACATCTGTCATAACACGATTTGCAACAAGTATGGCATATTCCACCGGTCCTGTTGGTTCAGGGAATGCGGCACAGACAACCGATTTCTTGTTGCCCAATACATTTGTCCAAATGTATTCTGCAAAGTGTGGGGCCAACGGTGCCAAAAGAAGCGTCATGACCTCCACATATCGCTTAGCAAGATCTGCATGGATCTGAAGTTCATCGCAATTCAACTTATATTGACTGAATTCATTCGAAAGTTCAAAAAATCCAAGGTTGAGCACGCCACGAAACTGCATGCCCACATAGAACCTTTCAGTTTGCAAAATAATGAAGTTCATGGAGTTGCTGAATATTTTGTCAAATATGTTGTACTCCCCGCTGCGTAGGGTATGTTTCTTGCCCAGCAGTTCTTGCGCTCCATCTATTGCCGTGGTCAACTTTAAAATAAACCCAGCGGCAGTTTCACGGACAAAATTTGCATCATCGAGACTGTCCCCTGCATCTGCACAGGCCAGACGTGTGGCATCACTGCCGTACAGATCGATCGTTTCTGCGAGGGACATAAAGTTGCCCTTGGACTTGGACATCTTCTCGTTATCCACCTGGATGTGGCCGTTGGCAAAGATGGCTCGTGGCCACTTGCTTGTGTCGTCTGGCCAAATAGCTGCATGTGTGTAGAGGAACATGGTCAAGTGATTTTGAATAAGATCCTTCGCGGAGCAGCGGAGATCAACGGGATACCAAAATGTGAACTCCCGACGCATCTTTTCTGCCGCATCCATCGGAAGTCCATTGACCGCATGAACACTCTCTGGGGTACCTTTACCAAGAAACACATAGTCAAACGTTTCATCTGTAAACATCTCTGGTGTGACACCCAACACATTGTCGTGACGTCCATCAAGGCGTAGCTTCCCCTCAGGTGAGGTGTGAATGAAGTGAGCAATGGTGTAGTATGCCATGTAGATGGTTGAATCGCTCAAACTATCAATCAACATGGTCCCACTCTCATCACACGGTAACTTGGTACCCAGTCCAAGAGTACGGCTACATGGCCAGTCCGCAAGCCAATTAAGTGTTTCCTCAAATCCATTGCGCACTCCAGGAAAGAACATATTCATATTCTCAAGGTGCTTCAACACTGCCTCTTTCCACTCTTTTTTCCCATATTCAATGTACCATTGATCACACAATGCCACGACACACTCATCACCAGATCGACTCATGACAAGACGCGAAGGTTCATAGTAGCGAATTGCAGAGTCTTCCTTGGTCAGCAGTTGTAACGTCTTTACCTTTGCAACAGAGGTTTTTTCGCCCGTGAATGGGCCAGCAATCATAACGCCCTGGTAAAAACCCGCTTGATAGACAACTTTCTTGGCTTCCTCTAGAAGATCTGTGGCCTGTGGTCCATTAATCTTCAGTTTTTCACATATGAACTTTGCGCTCTCACGGCCCATTTCACCGGGCACCTCAATGATGGGAACCATGTCAAAATCCACCCACTCATCTTTAATGCCCAGCTTGGAACGGTAATCGGGCTTCCTTACAAGCTGCGTAAAATTGATATAATCATCCGGGCTATCGGACGGGACGGACATCACCACACCGGTGCCCTTTGCCTCTGTGATGGTCTGCATTGGTAAGGTGTAGATAGTGGCGTAGGGGCAGAGGGGGGCAGAGAGAGGCAGCCCAACAAGCTTCGCCCCCTCCACTTCAAACAATGGAGAAGGATCCACTCCCGTCTTGCCGTTGATCACGTAGTCCTGGTATGCCATATTCCGTGCAGCACGTGATGTCATGATGAAAATTTCCTCCTCACCGGTCTTGTTCAA
The DNA here is from genome assembly GCF_000209065.1 of Trypanosoma cruzi. Classification (NCBI taxonomy): domain Eukaryota; phylum Euglenozoa; class Kinetoplastea; order Trypanosomatida; family Trypanosomatidae; genus Trypanosoma; species Trypanosoma cruzi. The sequence goes on from NW_001849505.1 coordinate 142,454, forward strand.
AATTGTGTACGCCTTGTAACTAAAATTAGGGGAGATCCAACAATTCGTCTGGCCGCACACAGTCTCTACACGCAACGTTGCTCCAGGAAGGATAACAGGGCGGTCACCTATAATATGTTTAAATGCCAAAAACGCAGGATGCTCTGTTGCGTTCTGCACCTTCAACTTTACCAGTGTATACTCCTGTGGCAAGGCCCCTTCGCCAACTGCCCGGTCATGATCCGCACAGGGCTGGCCGTCCCATGGGGAGTAAACGCAGTATCGTTTACCAAACCCAAGTACATTCGCCCGCCTCAAGTGCCGGAACTGCCATGAAACAAAGCGGTCATAGTATGGGTTGCGATCCGTGGTTATAAAAGAACGACGAAAGTCAATGTGGCAGCCAAACCGTTTTAGGTCCTCCACGGCAAGGGGAGGAAAGTAATCAAGCCAATAAAGTGGATCCGAAAATTTTGCAATCTCATTATCAGGGATACCCATACTTCGCATAATAATCCACTGTGGCTTGGCGGGAGCAGCTTTGCCACGCTTACTTTTGTGCTGTCCAATGGTGGCAATGTCGTCTTTCTTCTCCTCTGACGGAGTCCCCAACATCTCCTCTGGGAATTGTGGCGGGTTTCCGTACAGCTGCATTTCCTTCTGAATTTTCTGCGCACAGGCGGCAATGGGGGTTCCGGTGACATGCAGTCCAAATGGCCAGAGCGAGCGAAACCCCTTCATTCGCCAAAAGCGGGATGCGAATTCACTCTTTGTGAGAGAAAACGCATGGCCGAGATGCAGACGCCCGTTCATGTACGGGTACGGGAAGGTGACAAAAAACTTGCTGGGAACTGGCTCGCCCTTCAGCGGGGCGTTCTGCTCATGTAACTTCTCTTGCGCCCACCGCTCCTGCGCGGCAGCCTCAAGGCTCAACAATTTATCACGACGTGCTGTCGACATTTTTTCTTTTTGCTCCTTTTTCCTTTTCCTTCTTCTCTTTTATCTCCGCTGATTTATAAATTCGTCCCTATCGCGTATATGTGTGGTGCCGCGCCGCGACTGCTTCAATTGTGCGTGGAGGACCAAAAAAAAAAAAAAAAAAAAAAAAAAAAAAAAATAATAATTAATTGGCAATAAACTCCTGCACACACACACAAAAAGAATCATAAAAAAAAAAAAAAAAGGACTCATTCAGGCCCACACACACAAAACAACAACAACAACAAAAAACAACAACAAATCCAACAGGCTTAAAGAGCAGGAGACAAATAGACACATCATCTCCAACTTCCACACGGCCTCCCCCTCCCCCCCCAAAAAAAAAAAAAAAAAAAAAAATGCGCAAATATTTATTTTGTACTTTGCATACATGCGGGCATTTGTGGTGAAAACTCAAAATAAGAGAACAGCAAGAGAAAAAAGGCCCCCCCCAAAGAAAAGAAAAGAAAGAGAGA
>NW_001849505.1:143986-159177 GCF_000209065.1 Trypanosoma cruzi
ATACACACAAAAAGCAACCATTCAACTGTGTGTATGTGTGTGTGTGTGAGGGGGGAATATATAAAAGAGTCCAAGACAGAAAAGTAAAAAAAAAAAAAAAAAAGGCAAAAACGAAAAACAAAAACGCATCAACGACAAAAATAATTGATATCCCAAAATAAACCTCCCTCTCCCCTCCCCCCTCCCCCCCCCCAAAAAAAAAAAAAAAAAAAAGAAAAAAACAAGACACACAAAGACAGACAGGGAGAGATAAGGATAAAAAAAAAACAACCCCACAAAAAACAAGCATGGCATATAAAACGCGGCAACAATCCAAAGCATCACAATTGCAGTATTTGCTCTCAGATTCATGAAATACATTGCCATACAGACGCAAGAACAATATATATATATATATATATATTGTATTACCAGCAGTGTCAAATATGACCATAACTAAGCGTACATACGCTCTGACACATCTGCCTGTTACTTTTTCTCTCTAACTCTTTGCTCTGCCTCCTTTTACAGCCACTCCTATCAATCCAAAGGGTGCAATTTTCCTTGCTTATTGTCCATTGAACCACAAACCAAAAAAAAAAAAAAAACCCAAAAACAACAAAAATAATAGACAGGAAGAAGGTGGTGGTGGTGGCGGTGGGGGGCTTAAAAAAAAAAAAAAAAAAAAAAAAGATTTCGTATGTACATTTATTCAATCCAAGACAACAGAGCAAATTACGCCGTATGTTAATTTACATGCATAAAACTACTTTTTTTTTCTTCTTCTTCTTGCAGCTGCTCCAGCCATTTTGTGCTGCACCCTCACTCAGCAGCCACAGCCACAGACAGACTGACGCGGGTATTAATAATTTCCTTCTCTGCTCTTTTCTTCATCTCCATCTTCGTTGCGCATGCCTCACGACTGCTTACGCACCCCTTCTTGTTGCTTCCCTTCCGTGCTGGCGATGATTTGAGGACTTTATTTATCGTTGCATTTTCTCTCATCTGTTTTTTTTTTTTTTTTTCTTCTTCTTCTTCCCTCTCCTTTCGCCTCTTCTTCCCTTTTCACTGCCCTCAGCTCTCCAAATTTTCCCCAACTTCCCCCGTCTTACGTCACCTTCCCCACGTCATTCATAAAAACTCAACGTCACCGCCATGACGGCAGCCACCGCAACTACTCAACGCCTCCCTCCCTCCCTGTCTCTCTCTCTCTCTTTCTCTCTCCGTGTGTGTTTGTGTGTAAAGGAAATAAACGCACAGAAGCACCCACAGCCACGTAAGTACATACATAAACATACACCAACATGCAATATGAACTGCAGGAGCACGTGAGTCTGAAGGAATGAACAGGCAATTAAAAAAAAAAAAAAAAAAGAAAAGTGCGTGAACAACAAAGGGTGCTGCGCGGGTAAAGAAATTGGATCGCAGGATTGAAGAATTTAAAAGAAAACCCACATGCCTTCTGATGGACTCACAAAAAAGAAACTGGGGAAAAAAACTGCACTAAAAAACAAACAAAACAACGACAACAACACCACTCAGCAACAGAAAACTAAGCCTGAAAGATAAACCATTTCCAGAAGAAACGGAGAGGAACCCCCTCCGCACAGGATTATGAAAACAAAACCAAAAATCATAGCATTCTTCCTGCTCTTCGGCTCCGGCTAATATACATGGGCAAATAGTTAGTCTTCGGTCTCACGTACGTCACGAGTACAGATTGGACATCGAAATTGGCTCTCAAACCACCGAGAAGAACAATCCTCGTGCAGAAAGTGGCGGCAGCATGGCAGTTGAGTGGCCACGTTGCCAACAGAAAACGAGTCCAGACACACACAGCAGGTTAAAGACTCCACCTCATGTGCCTGCAGACTTCGTTGCACATCATGCGGTGAGGGCGCAGACCCTCTTGCCGTTCCCGTTTTTTCTTGACGTGAAGACGTTACGCCAAAGTGAATCGGTTGCAGAACCACCTGTAGCTGTTGTAATCTTTCACGCGACACACCGCACTCAACGCGCCCAATACGCTCCGCCAGTTCCAAAAGCTCTTCGTAGGACATATTGTCCACATCGGGGGCAAAAGCGGCTTCAAAAAGATACAGCTCGCTAAGGCGTGGTGGTCGATGATTCGAAGAGAAACGCAGCGCAATTCGCGAGCTTTGCGCCTCCCGCAACAGCGTTTGCGGCGGCGGTGGAGTTCCTGGGCGGGGACGAACAGGGGAAAAAGATGGTATGATTGGTCGTGTATACTCGGCCACTCGACGGGAATGACGCAGCCAACCGCCAAAAGAATGGTTCCCTCCCTCATGACCCTGGCCGGTACGCCGCTGCGTGCCAGTGTTTGTGGCACCACGGCGGGTCTGACCGCTCGGCCTGTAGGATAGTCGTTCAAATAACTCCCAAAAACTGGACTCCTGGCGTTGCCGCGTCCGCCGCATGGGTGGGTTGCCCGCTTGGTCAGATGCTTCAGCAGCAATCTCGCGAGGGTAGAGTCGCGGTTGCTGCTGAGTTTGCTCTTGATATGAGAGTGGCGGCGGTGGCATCCCCGTATTATGATAAGGAGCAGGCAGCCCCCTTCCCGCTGAAAAAGAGCCCGTATGCAATACATTTGAAGCGGGTGTCGTAGTATTCACAGCGTTTCGAAACGCCACAGAGTAGATGGCGTTTTGCGGCATTTGACGACAGTAGGGAAAGAGAGCGTGCATGCATGGATCTGCATGATATGACGGCGACGTATTTCTTCCGTATGACATTAAGGAAGAATACGTCTCGTTGTTTGTTACGCCAATTTTCCCCTCATTTTGTGGTTGGGGCGCGTTATCCAACGAATAGGGAGGGACGAGAAGACCGGGTGGCCGACTGGGACCGTCACGCGTGGGCTCAAACCCTGAGGACAACGGGGAGTCAAATTTAACATGATGCTGAAAAGAATTCTCTGACGATGACGTCATCATGTGTCCCGTTGTTGTTGTTGTTGTTGTTGTTGTTGTAGTTACTGCTGGTACTGGTTCTCGCGCCACGACTGGTGATGTGGCGTAAGAAGATGGAATTGCAAACTGTGTGGCCTCCGCCAAACTGCCTATTGAAATTGGGGTGACGACATACCCCCGAAGTCGGGCAACATCGCTACTGCCAGCGTCAAGAGTAACAGGACGACTTCCACCGATGTTATTTCTGGTCTCTAAAGATGAATCCCAGCGAGCATGAAACCGCTCACCCCGCGCAGGTGAACCTCCTGCCGCCGCTAAAACGTCACGCCCTTGCATTTGTGCAAAAAGGCCCTCGCGGTACGCCGAGAATTGTGAACGCACAGTAAGACCATTCGTCATTAGCGCCGATCCCTGGCGAGGCATTGGCGCTCGCTGCGTCGATGTCGTTGACATTGTCGCCGCATGCATCCCCGTGTTTCCCTCCCTCATTATCCCATTTTGTTCTGTTGGGGCCGCACGTCCTGCTGGTGCACCGTAACCCGGCGCTAAAAGGGAATTTGTATGTGAGAACGCATACCGGGCATCACCCGCGGTGTTACCTCCTAGTGGCATCACCATCAACAATAAGCTGCACGTGTGATTTCTCTTGTAGTTCCTTTCTTTTTTCTGATTTTTGTTTTTTGGTGTGTTGTTTTTCAGACTTCTCCCCTCACAAATTCCCTTCACTTCCTCTACGCAACTCTCCCTCGTCCCTGAGCGCCTGATGCGAGTACAATAACCACACACACACACACACACACACACTTTTAAACAGACACCCTTCCCTCCCCTCAATATGTAAATATGTGCGTGTATTGTATTGTGTGGGTGCAGGGGTTGACGCAGGTTGTGAAATGTGCCTCACGCACTATTCCCGTCGGCGATAAAACGACAAAATAATAAAATGTGCTCCTACCCACCACCACCTCCCCCTCTCTCTCTACACTTGAGCCTCTTAAAAGTCATGTTCATATGAATTATAACAACACACAAATAAAAAGGAAAACAAAAAAGAAAAAAAAAAGAGTCAATCTTCGCAGTTAACAGAAACGCACCCATAAAAAAAAAAAAAAAAAACCCTGATGAAAAGTACAACAACAACAACAACAAAATAATAATGGCGAATTCATCTGATAACTGCAGTTTCCCTCTGGGACAGACGCCACTTCTTGAAAGCATTTCCAAGTGCCCTCCCTTTTTTTTTTTTTTCCCTTCTCCCTACTTTTCCGTTCATCAATCGGAATAAAACCTTTGATTTTCATATATATATGAAAATAAAATAGATAAATAGCTTTTCCTTTTTTTTTATTATTTATTTTTTGTTTGCGTGTCTGTTTGGTGCGCAAGGGAAGAAAAGGGGACAATCTTTTTTTCATGAGTTAAGAGAGAGAGAGTGAAAGGCGGTTAACAAAAATAAATAATAATTGCGCCCATGCATACAAGGGGCCCATCTTTATTCCTATCGTTCATTTCTCTCTCACACTCTCAATGACTGCGTGTGCTCCCCCCACTCAACACGCATGAATTCCCCCTTCCCCCTTCCCTTCCACACAAACACACACACACACACGCACACACTGCAGTTAAATCCATGCCACTTCCGTTATTTGATGCTAATTTGCCCAATGGTGTCTCCTCCCCTTTTTTTCCCCCCCTCCCCCCCCTCGTGTCACACACGTGAATGCTCACATAATGCACACAACAACCAATGGGAAAGACATATATATATATATATATCTGTAGATAGATAGATAGATAGATAGATAGATATGGATTTGTATACACTTACACACAACAGGGTAAAAATAAACGTTATGATGGTACAACAAATGCCTGTGCTCAATGGCCAAGACACAAAAACATACAATCGTACAAACAAACAAAAAAAAAAAAACAAAAACAATAACTAAAATATATATATAATTACGATAGTACTGATAATAAAAGACACCTCTTATATGTATATATATGTATCACTCATCCTTAAGGCAGTTGTTATGTGCTTACATCTTCATTTTGCCTCACCCTCCTCGTTTATTTATTTATTTATTTATTTATTGCCGTTTGTTTGTTTTGTTTTGTTTTGTTTTTCCGTCACTTTGTTTCGTTAAAAAAAAAAACTTTTCGGTTTTCGTTTTTGCCGGCCATTCAGTTCAGAATTTCTCTGCATGTAAACTGCCGTCTCTCCCTCTCCCTCTCTGAGTAAAACATTACGTACTGCTCAGCGCACAAGTACGGGGTTAAAACATTACAATGAGAGGGACAAACGAGGCGTACCAAACATTTAAAAGAGGCATACAAATCAAACAAGTAAAAAAAGTAAGACCACCAGCCAAACTAAAGAAAAAGAGAGGAAGTAGAAAAGAAAAGAAAAGAAAAAAGACAAAAATAAAATTAATGAAAAATGAAAAATGAAATCAAAATAAATAAATAAATAACTGTTCTTCACACATCGTTAATTAACCCTCCTCCTCCCCCCTCCCGCTTCCCTCATTAACTGCCAATTCGGTTACATTCACAGAGTAAGAGAAAGAGAAGAAAGCAAAGGGAAGGGGGGGAAATATATATTGACATGTGAAGTTCAGTAAAGCGGCATCTGCATCACAAACACTATTTATTTACGTGTATGCGTATGCATGTATGTTAAATACACCTGTGGCCCGTGATCGGATTGACCTACCGTGATGAGAATTTCCTTCCCCTCATGTACATTCAACATTAAGAATGCTTATCGGTGAGCAGATTGACGACGGATTATATATATATATATATAGTCTCCAAAAGGTGGTGACAACAAAAGGGGAGCCTATGCCAACCACAAACAACAACGCGTACCCGATATCACCACCACCGTCAGAAAGCATGCACAACCATTTATAAAAAAATTTTTCCCCTTTTTTTTTCCTTTTTAATTTTACTACAGGTCATCGTCAAGGATTGGATTCTCATTCACTGGCTTTCTTACCGGTCTAGACGGCGGTGGCATTTTGGGGCCAAGACCCTTCCCCGGTGGCATTTTGCCCGGCATTTTCATTGGCATTTTGGGGGGCATCTTTTTCGGTCCGGCTATGGCTGCTGGTGCTGCTGCTGAGTGCGTTGCTCCATTTGTTTCTCCCTGCGACGGAGAAAAGCCGTTCTCCAGCTCCGGCGGCGGGTTTTCTTGCACGCGTGATGACACCGCATCCATGTTGGCTAAACTCCCCTCTCCTGACATTAACTTATGACTTTCGTTGTTGATAATTTGCATTGGCAGGTCCTGCCCCTCACTACCGAGCAGTGAGGCATTGACGTCGTCATCAAAGAAGCGTGAGTCCCGTACCCTCTTCTTTTTCCGGTAGAAGTGTACTCCCACCGCTGCTCCAATGGCAATCACCACAAGAATGGCCATCACACCACCCAAGATTGCCCCAACACTCTTCGCTGACCTTATGGAGGGGAAATCAAAGATGGGCAGCTCGTAGCCAAGCTCGTAGCCCATGGGGTTTTCGTAGTCGTTGAGTACAAAAGACATGCTTACAACGGAACAGGTGGCGTTTAAGACCGTATCATTTTTCGTCTGGCAACGCGCACTCGCCTCTTCAGCTTCACAAAGACCCAAAGGAGACAATTTATCCATGGTTTGTGCTTTCCAGCTCTCTACCAAAAGCACACCAACGTCAGGGCACGCGTCGGCCAGCTCCTTCAATGAGTCCTGGCAAATACCAATTATGTAGAAGGAAGCAGGACATACCAATGTCGTTCCTCTACCGCGAGGATAAATAAGCCTGAGGGCCTTATTAATGCACTCTGTAAATGGAGGGATGTAGGCGTGCATCATAGATTGGCAGCGTGGTGATGGATGTAACGGTATAGAACCGCCACCGCCTGGATAAATGGGATCCCATTCGTCCGGTGTCTTTTCGGTTGGCTCGGTGTCATATTTGTAAAGTGGTAAATTTCGACTGGGCATTAAATATTTCTCAGGAACCAGTCGACACGTCGGAACGTAAAGGACAAAGAAACACACGAAAAATGGGAATGAAGGCGACGCAACACCATTCGTTTTGCCGTCAGCCGGGTACACACCGCCCAACCAAAGCATCTTACCAGAAGTCAAATCCATAATCCCTGTGCCATCGCTCGCGTCAAATAACCCAACCTTCGCTTTGGTGTTCACATCGTACACACCAAAGCGAGAAATGGACTTCTCTGTATACCAAGCCAATTTTGATACGGAACCCTCACGCTCATGCTCAACGGCCAACGTACCAACGCTGTTGGAGATGATAATATGCCCATATGGCGTACGTACCGGCCCAATGGTGACATCTGAAGGTGTTACCATGCGCTTCGGAAGAGTGATGTTACCCATAAGACGTAGGGACCAGGACAAACTCAGTGTGGAACGTAGCGACTGGATACCATCCAAAGTTGTCACATATAACGTGCGATCTGCGCCCAAAACTGGCCCTGTAATGCTCTTCTCAAAAATATACCCCCAAACATATCGTCCCGTCAATAAATCATAAACATTCAGTACCGAATCGGCGGCAGTGTACAAGAAGTACCCATAGGTGGAGATCTTACCGAGGTCAGCACGCAGTTTTTTCTTCCAAAGTTGCGTCCACAAAGATTTACTCATGTCATCCACACGGTACACAACAAACGTTGGACGTTTCATGTCACCATTTTCTGGTTGCAATGCAAAAACAAGATGGTTCGCAAACTCCACCATCGCAACCATGGGATATCCTCCAAGAATACCAGTCGCGGTATTTTCAATCTCCAATGCTTTCACCTCCGGCCCCGTGATCTTACCACTTTTATTCTTCAGATTGAGATCCACAACATGCACACATGACCATCCTCGTATCGCAACAAATACAATAGTCCCATTAACAACCACATCCGCCTCGGTAGAATCCGGAGAAATGATGCACCTCTCAAACTGAACGCTCCTCGCAACGACACCAGTTCGTTTGTTGATAATCGCGGCCACCCGTACGCCACCAGAGACAAGGGCAAAGTCCAAATTATCCAGGATGATGGGAGCGAATAGAACCTGTGGAGTACCAGAATTCGAAAACCCAACATTCCACAACACCTTACCGTCCTTGTCCACGCAACCAATTGTCCCCCTCTGAGACAAAAACACTCTCTGTTCCTGGTCGATCATGGCCGTATTTATCCGAAGGACTTCTTCAAGGGCAAACGAATCACCTGCAAGCATAAATGCCACAAGCGAATTGCCGACTGTAGTGTAAACAAACGGAAGCTTAGAGACGAAGCGAGCTTCAGGAGCGAAGGTAATTAATCCATTCCCGGACCAAAAAATTCTGGGATTTACTGTAGAAGTGTCCACTGCGAGTGTGAAGGCACTTCCATAGATGATGACCGATGGACTGACCTGCACTCCATCCGGTCCTTTTACCATCATACTTCCCGTTGCAGGTGACTTGGAACTGACTATAAGTGAGCTCGTGGGAAATCCATAGGATCGGAAATAGTAATCATTTCCCGTATTGTAGTAAATCACTCCATGGCTTGTGATCGCTGCTGGATACGTGTTGGCCGCTTCCTGTGTCGTCTTTGGCTTTCCACCTTGTACCTCCCATGTCCTGTATCCATTAGGATAGGCAAACACAAACAGAGGGTCATTTCTGCTTGGATAGTCAGGGTACCTAATACCACAAAGAGGGGTGCCCTGAACCGACTCGTTATGCATCAAAATCGTTTCGGCGGTTTGCAACGAAAATGCCACCATATAAACATTAGTGCCATTTTTACCGCACGCAATGCCCACCCGAAGGTTATCATCCGCTTCATACATTGTGAAATCAGGCCGGGTAGCTCCACCAGTAATGGTACTGCCAATTTGTGCCAGTGTTGCATGGTTCAAAATACGAATACCCGTGCCAGCGCATACAAACAGTAGACGTTCCAGTCGATTAGCGGGAACAATGTCAAACTTCGACTTACACCGGGCCTTACTTGGAGAAGATGGTAATGGTTTAATTTTATTCAAATTCATGGCGTCAAAATATCCATCGGTGTTCACAAAATATCCATTGCTTTTTATTACAGCGCAAATGGCATTCTTAGCCGCACGCCCCAGAATCCCCTGTTCAACTCCTGAGGCGTTGTAGAAGTGTGTCTTTTTGCCACACCTCACACCCACATACGCCTTTTTTGCACTGAGGGAGTATAAATTTAACAAATCACATCCACTTTCTTTCAGTTGAAAAAGCGCGGTCTCTTCAAAGGCACCATCTACAGCACGTGCAATGTACAACTTTTGTTTTTCCAAAGAGGCAGCCCAGCCACTCTTCTCTCCATGCGACATGGCAACCGTAGTTTGTTTGGGGCTAATTGGACCGTACTTCGATCCAGAGACCCACTCCGGAGACAATTGCACATGGATGGGTTCACCATCGCCGCTTGGTTCGGAACAATCATTCGGGTTGTCGGTGGGACCGTAGTTGTAAGGCCTGAACGCCGGTGGTGTTTGCTGTTTCGGACGGTTTGCCTTCACAACATCAAAGTAACGTGCATAGTCGTTGACGTTGATTGCGGTTGCCATGACCCCACCGAACCCAACAGTTGTTCCATCCGGAGAAAGAAAGATTTCGCTGCTTTCTTCCACAGTGTTGGCAAAGTAAAGTAAGGAAACACCTGTAAATGGATTCAGAAACACCACACCACTGCTTTTCGTGCTCACAACCAACAACATGCCCTCACGAAGCACAGCCGCGTGAGACACCGCAAAGAGATCGGGCCGTTGCCAGAGCACCTCACCTGTCAAGGCGTCAAAGGCATAGAACGTCTCAAACGTCGTGACAAATCCAATGGCGTATTCCTCATTCACTACCACCTTTGTGTGAATATTGGATCGACCCTCCGTGGGAACACGTGGAACACGAAAAATGGCACGATCATGACACGGGTAGGAGATTTCCGCGAGGGTAAAAAAGTAAGGTCCAGCCTCGGTGGAAATAAAAACGCCCTCATTGTAGTACGTTGCTGGGGCTCTGGATGGGGATGGAAGGGTGTAATTCCAAACGTGAAACAAACCATTTACCTGAAGGCAAATGAGTTGATTATCCGCTGAGACCACCAAAAAGATACCGTCCCCGGTATCAGGGGATGACAACGACGACACGTAAATTGGATTGTTCACATCAATGCTATCAATCCTGGTTCCATCGTATCCCAACAAAGAGAGATGGGTTGATGTAAACAATCCAAAGCTTGTGCCGTAACGAACATTTACGACGGCAGCGTACTTCCCGCTGAGACCCGCCAGGAAGCTGGGTGGTGCGCCTCCCGCACCGAGAACAAAGATGCAATCTCGGACTTCGCCAGTGTACCAAACCAGGGAGGCACCAGTCGTGGAACCACCGACTGAAACTTCCTTCAGTTTCGTCTCTTCACATTCTCTGGGAATAGTAAACTCCATACCGATTCCTTCCAAACCACCTATAGTACTAATTGTCCTCTTTCCAAAGAAGACAACGGCATTCGCTGCACTCATGGAGGACAAGATGGCACGCTCATGGGGAATGTGACTGGAGGACCACGTTCTTCCTGCCGTGACGACAACCAAATTAACAGCCGTATCATTCGTCTGATCCCAGCCCGCCATAAAGTTAGTTGAGGCTGAAAAAGACATTCCCACACACGATAGTGGAGCTCCCCAGTATGTCGCGTCAATTGGTACCGTACCCGCCGAGCCTCCTCCACTGATCACCAAAAAGTTATCGTCGAACGAAAGCTGTGAGGCACGCACACGACCTAACCCAAAGGCGAATAATGCTTCCCCCATACCCGGAGCCACTCGAACCAAAACCGCATACCCGTTCCATGAGATGCCATAAAGAGTGTTTTCTTTCACTGCCACCATTTTAAGTACCTGTACCTCATCAGTATCTTCCTCGTAACGTTTCGGCAATGAAATATTCACAAATCCCTTTCCGGATGATGAGTTCAGCATTATTATACCATTGTCCGTTCCAATGACAATATTGACCCCCCTAGCTCCGGCGTAAGCAGCCGCGCCCGGTCGTGCTCTCTCGCCATTTAGGTCACTGGTCCACAGCAATGATGCCTTCTTAGCGGAAGTGTCAAACATTATAGAAGCCGCCAGATTCTCAAACAAAACGACAACATTTTTATCCAATGTTCCAGGAATTGCCCCCATCACCTTACCAGCAGACCATGGGATAGCAATTGAAGATTGGAACACTTTCCCTGATGTGGTGTAGAATGCAGCGTCATATCCACGTGGGGTACGCACCACACCAGCAAAGTCCAATCCCATAGTCGTAACACCACCTTCAATGGCATCTTCAAACAAAATGACACCCGAACCTGCATTTAACACGACCAAATTCGAACCACCGTCGCAGATAATGTAATTATCCACACGACGAATAGTGATGCATCCCCTAACATTTCTACGCCATTTTTCATTCCCAGTGGAGGGTTCTAGAGAGGTCACTTGGTCGCTGTTCAGAAATAACCACTGATTTTGATACCCAAGGCTTATATACGACGGCAAACCTTCCACTATTCCAGTTAAAGAAATGGATTTCCCGACCTCTTTACAATTTGACCAAGAGTAAAACTGCACATTGCTGGGCAAGAAAATGGCAAAGTTATCTTTGTTAAACTCCATGAATTTTGCCTCCACTGGGACCGGCGCTGGGGGAAACGCCCACTCACGTATGGGATTCCCTTGTGGATCGTCCACGTTGAAACATCGTATCTTGTACTCATACATTCTATTCTTATGCTCAACTTTCCCTACAACAGCTCTTTTTCGATCAGTTGAAATCAACGCAGCACGACCAGCCACGGATAACTTCATTGGAGGGGAAGCAGCCATGAAATTATCACCACGTGGCAAAGGCGGCGGTGGTGGTTCAATCGGTTTCTCTCCTGGCACATAAACATCCGTCACAGGGTCTTCAGGACGTTTCGCCTGTTCTGGAATGTCCACTTGGGAAATGTTAAGAGCACGAAAGGTCACCAAACCTTTGGTTAAAGTTGAAAAAGTAACATATTTATTACCCCAAATGACAGGACCGGTAAGGTCATTTGGTGCATCCAATACACTTTTCAACAGTTCTCCAGAGGCCTGGGCGTACACATCCACATGGGTAAACCGAGGTTTATTATTTCCCTGGCTCACGGTCATACGTACCTCAATATATGCGGTCCCAATATCACCAGTCGAAACTTCACCCGTGTCGCTCGAAGAGTAAATAACCGCTTCAACTTTTGCATCTTTGGCTTCATATTGAATCCGTGGATCCGCTTTCCAGATAAGTTTGCCATTCACAGCATCATGGCAGTAAATTTTCTGACCAGAAAAAAGGAAAACAATACCTTGATTCACTGCGGCTCCCAAATACTTTTCATCTTCTTCAGTCAAACCGTTTTGAAAAAGTAAACGTGAATAACGATCCTCGTCTTCATAATGTTGAACGTCAAAGCGGAAGAATTCACGCTGACTCACTACAAAGACTGTATTGTTGTAGTATGTCATATGCACAACAGGTCCTTGAAACTTCTCGGAAAATTTATATTTCCAGACGATTATGTCACTTCGAACGCTCCGGCAAATGATCTCATCATCTTTGACGTATACAAACACATTTGACCCCACAACGTAAGAATCAATACCTGCTTCCGTATACACCGGCATGGAACTAGGGCCAAAAAAGCTTGTAAATGCTTGCAATGTTCTGGTTGCAGGGACAAACTTATAACCGCTGTATCTTGTCGTCCCCACCACAACACCGGATTGATATCCCTGAAGGGAAGTAACACGCGCCACCAAACTATCATTTACCTCAAAAAGACACGCGTCCGTCCCGCCAAGCAGAACATAATAATCCTCTTTATTCCCAAAATGTTGTACGCTTTTCATAAACGTTATTACTCCGGAATCCGGATTCGCTCCACTTGGAACACAGCCGGCGAGCAGCAAATCCATCACAGCTTCCCCATTCGCAGCCGAAAAGATGGAGACAATTCCTGGAGTTGTTGCCACGGCAACGTAATTATTCCCATCTCCAAAAAACGTCGTAAAAGGTTTGGCAGATGAGGCGTTTTTCATAAGAGTCACGGGACCATTAGAGGGTGGCAGGGGATCGCGTCCACCACTATCACCAGCCGTGTCATGTACGTAAAAATAAAAGAGCATCTCTCCAGGATTTGTGACGTTAGTTGTCACAATCGACATTCGGCCACGGTTGTACGCACCAACTGGAGGATCGCGTTGTGGTATCAAAACGGATTCACTGTAAAGTAACAACGGATGCAACGCAAGACCCGCGGATCTTGATCCATTACATAAAACAACAGAATGATCATCAAGAAGGTATCCAAATGTTCCACCCTCAGTTTGGCCCATAGATGGGAATGTGATGGAATAATGAGGCTTGGAGGCGATGGGGTCAACCAAACAGTAGCGTCCACTGTTCTCACATCCAAGGTATACCATTGATTCATCAAAGGCTGTGATGGCGGCCAAACGATCCGCCTCACTGCAGAAAGAAGCTCCAGTCCATGGCACGTCAAAGCTTGACTTGAGAGATCCATCTAAAATACCCAATTTAGTGACATTTTTAGCCGACTCAAGAAACTGAACCTCCTTTGCCTTAATAATATGATATGGGTTGTAATCTGTAAAAGATGGCGACAACATGCGACGATAGTATTCCTTAAAACTATTTTCCATTGCACGAAAAGGCAGAAAAAGTACCCCCGCAGTCGTTGACGCCTTTGCTGTCCATAGTGGGGCATTCACTTCAGATAAGACCGTGTAATTCACAGCTATCAATAATGCACTTGTTTGAACCATCAATAAGGCACCACGCCCAGTTGATACCATGTAAGCTCCAGTCACAAGAGTAGATTCACTGACCGCTATACCGGCGTCGATGGATCCAGAATGTTTCCTCACCAACGAATTTGCATCAAGAACAACCACGGCCAATTTCAATGTCTCTGCTGCGGTCCCTTGAACGTACGCAATAAGAGGTTCGGATTGCGAAATATCATTCACATTCGTGTGTACCGCTTTGTTCGAGCCAACAAACTCCAAGGTAGCCGATGCATTTGGTGCGGCAGAGTATCCAAAATCTGGTAGGTAGTAACTATCGATTTTCAAGCCTTCCGCTGATTTCCTTTCCGTGATTATAAATCCTTCAGGGCCCGACTCATCGCTTGTGATGGGTACCCATTTTGGGAAGTAAAAGTCCACAATGGGGTCTTTGTCGCACAAAGAAACCGATTCTTCAAATGCATACTGACCAATACAGTCCAGCTTACCCTGTTTCGAGACAGCAAACACTGCATCCTTTCGTGACTCCGGCGATGAGCCACGGATACGTACCAATGGGGTTGGGGACGATGACGAAGAAGGATAAAACGTGCTTTCCGTACTGACTTCCACCACACGCATGGAACCCATTCCCCCGCTCAACATCACGTATAAAAACGAACTTTTCCCCCCACAGAATATCATCACAGCTGGGCCATCATTGATCAATGAGGTGCCGGTGGGATCCGTGCAATCCAGTAGGGAGTTATCCGTAATCTTCGATACAATTCCCCCCTTGGTATCACGCAGCAAAAAAACGCCTTGAATCGGTAAAACCTCTGCAAACCCCGTGATTTTTCCATCAGCTGACAAAACCGGTATTGACAAGCCGTTGGTGTTACCAGCAGGGCTTTCATCCGACTTCCATGTCACGACACCCGTAACTTCTGCATGAACGTGAGCTGTGCCCGAGCCAAATAAAAGGATAAAAATAAAAAAGAAAAAGATGTGGACGACGGCACCGCACAATAGCGCGGTCGAATTTCTTACGATAACACTCATCCCTTTCTTCTTTTCCTTCTCCCCTTCCTCTTACTTCCCTCAAATAAATAAATTAAATATTTCTTTTTGTCTTCGACGTTCAGTCGGCTCCTCTTTTTTGTTTGTTTGTTTGTTTGTTTCTTCCTTTGTTCGGCCTGCTGCTGCTGCTGCTGTTTCACCCCTCGTGTCCCTCACACCTCTCACTTCTCTTCTCTTCCCTTCTTTTTTTTTTTTTTTTTTTTCAGTTGCCTCTTCTTCCCTTTGCTTTTCCAACTTTTTTTTTTTTTTTGTTTTCTTCTTTCTTCCAAAATAAATTAATTAATTAATTTATTTTTACCTTTTTTTTTTTTTATTATTTTTTCTTTTTTTCTTCTTTCCGTCTCTTCCCCACTCCC
>NW_001849505.1:159277-160826 GCF_000209065.1 Trypanosoma cruzi
AAATAAATAAATTTATATAAATATATGCACAGTTGTGAGAAGCGTCACCACTTTTTTTCCCCCCCCCCCCCCCTCCTTTTCTGTTGATACGTCAATAAATAATAAATAATAAAAGGTACTAACGGATAAACAACAACAAAAAAAATAATAAATAAATAAATAAATATGTTATTTCCCTTCCGCACACACACACACACACACACACAAAATCCTCTTCTCTCACTCTCTCACTCTCTTCTCTCCCCCTCCCCCCGCCTCGGCCGCAGTTCGATAAATGAAAAAAGAATAAGATAAGATAAAATAAAATATATATCTAAGAAACTAATAAAAAACCACCACTAATCGACGACGGACGGTCCGTTCGACGAGTAAATATCACTAACTAAAGAAGTGTTAAATCAAATCGTTAATTCAGTCACACAGGCCGTGCGTGTGTTTGTGTAATCTGTACCTCTTGTTATCTGTGTGTATGTGTCTGCAAGAGGACGCACAATTCACCCGCTGAGAGAAAAAGAGAGAGTCTCTCTCTATTTCTTTTTTTGTTTGTTTGTTTGTTTGTTTCTACAACTGTCAACTCGTTTCTTATTGTCCCAATATCGTTCCCAACCCCGGCCACTGCTGCCACTGCTGTTATGGCTGTCCTATTGGGAGTGGTGGTTGCTCCGGAGCCCACACACACACACACACACACACAAACAAAAAAGGGGGTGCCGACTTTTTGTTTGTCTGTTTGTCTGTTATGGTTCCGTTTTTTCTTTTCTTTTCTTTTTTTTGTGTTGCTTCTGTTGTTTTTGTTTTTTTGTTTGTTTGTTTTTCTTTCCTTCACGATATATTGTATGAATGTATATATTTAATTATCTGTATGGGAGTACAATGCCTTCAACCTCGTACTGTGGATGCATGCAAAAAAAAAAAAAAAAAAAAGAGGGAAAAAGCAAACATACAAGTGTTTTTGCATAACAAGGATGCGTCCTCCCACCCTAACCGACCAACCCAGGCACACACACACACACAGACATGCATGCATGCATACGTGCAGCCATCACCAGCCGTGATGGACAGAAGTCAACATCGGTGGCACATGCATGAAGAGAGAGACAACCCTCCTCCTCCCCCCCCTTTGCACACACACACATATATATATTTCTCCCTTCCGTGTTTCCCTATGATTCGTTCCTTCTCTCAGTCGGTTGGTCTGTACGCTGCCGCGTGTGTGCATGCACGTTTTCCGCCAATCCTGCACACACACACAAATGGAGAGAGAAGAAAAACAAAAACAAACAGAAAGATATAAAAAAAAAAAAAAAGACACGAGAAAAAACAAAAAAAAAAAAAACATGTCAAATAATTTTGCCGCAAAATGCCACAAGGACAGCAATCACAAAGGAAACAAAAAAGGGAAATAACAACTAGAAATACATCCCTGAATGGTGTCAAAATAAATCGTGGCGGTTTTAAAAAGGGGGCATCGCATGCAGGAATACGGAAGAAATCCCCCTCATTTCTTCTCAATTTCTAAACTCCCTGCCCCCTAAAAAAAAAAAAAAAA
>NW_001849505.1:160926-164563 GCF_000209065.1 Trypanosoma cruzi
CCGGCGCGGTGGGTCGCTGCCCGTCGCACTCCCTCCGGCGGCTCCTCCACCTCGCCATTCGTCACGCGCAAAAACTCCTCCTGGCGGCGGCGGCGCTCCTCCAACGCCTCCTGCTTTCGACGTTCCTCCCCAGCAGCCATGCTGTCAATGATACTCGTGCCGCGCTGTTCAAATACATCCTGAGTGCGTTCCTTGTGCCGCATTGCCTTGTTCTCCTCCTCAAACATACGCCAAGATTGCTCCTTGCGGTTCTCAAACAATTCCTGCTTCTTCTTCAGCCGTTCCATCGGGACTCGCTTCATGGCCTCGATCTTCTTCTCCTGAAGCTCGCGTGCGGCGTCATCGCCCTCCTCTTGCTGAATACGCCGCCTGAGTCTATCATGTTTGCTAAGCGGCGGCTTGGCAATACTACGGTTGTACGCATGCACTGCAACCATCTTTTCTTTTTGCATCATTAACTCCTCCTGATTTTCTTGCTTCTCCTCCTCTGCCCCGCGATTCACCTCAGTGAGCATTTCCTTCTTTTCTGCCTTCATCCTCTTTCGTTCTGCAATCTGAAAGAGCATCTGCTGCAGATGCGATTTTTTCTCCTCCACATTGCGAGATCGTCGGGCGAGCTTCTCCTGCTCCTCGGTTAGGCGTTTTTCACCCTGTTCCCGCTGTAACAACTCTTGCTTCTCTTTTTCGTTCTCCGCCTCCTGACGCTTGACCTCCTTCTTAAAGGCTATCTGTGCCTCACGGTCCTTTATCGCCTCGTCCAGCATCAACAGGCTCCGCACATTACGACCACGGGGGTCTTCCTTCAAGTACTTCAAGGCGAGCTGCGCCTGCCGCTGCCGCCGTTCCTCTTCCTGCTGCTGCGCATCCAACTCGAGGATGATGTTCGCACGACGCTCCTCCTCCGCCTTATCATCTTTTCGCCGGCGCAAAAATGCCTCCTGTTTCGCCTGCATTGTGTCCGGCCATAAGTCCGTGCGTGCCTTGGAAGCCTCCCGCCGACGCGCGTCCTCCTCTCGTCTGTAGGCATCAAATGCTCCCTCATCGGCGTTCGCAAGGCGTCGTATGTCGGCGATTTCACTCTCGCTGATGATTCCCACGCGATAAAGCGGCCGGCCCTGCGCCACTGCGTTTGCAAGTCCCACTTTGCGTCGGCGGTCCACTCGCGCACGCGTCGGGGGAAAAGTAGCGGCTGCCAAAGACATTTTTTTTTCTTTTTTCTCTCTGTCTCTCTGTCTGCGCGTATGTGTTATTCAGTGCGGGGTGGGTGGGGCTCCGTCTTCTGCCCCTTTCACGCGTGTTCTGAGGCGGTGGCGAACAAAAACAAAATGGGCTCCACAGACAGAGACGCGTGAAGTGGGGGGGAAATGTGAGATGGCGGTACTTCCCTGCGCCAAGTCCTCGCTTCCTCTCTATTTGATACTCGGCAATTCCTTCGCTTTACGCCTGAAGAAGATGCGAACGCAACACGCACCCCTCGTTGCCTCTGGCCGACCGGAAAATCAAAGCCAAACGGCACAACCACACAATCTCTTGCGTCGCTGCACCAACAGCAGACGACAAAAACAAATAACTAAATACTTAAAAAAGACAAGGAAGAAAGGCGGCACATGTAAACACAAAGACACACAGACACACAGAAAAATAAAATAAAATAAAACTTCTTTAAATCCACATTTCAGTTGTGCTTTCTTTTTTCTCCCGGTATTCGTCCTTCCTTCATATACTCGTGCTTTGGACGGTCCTCAATGCAACAAATACGGAAATACGCGCAGTGTCACGAGGAAAAAAAAAAAAAAAAAGAAGAGAGAGAGAGAGAGAGAGAGAGAGAGAGAGAGAGAGATCTTTTCTTTAATGAACGCCGGCCGGGTAAATCGCCGCGTTTGTGTCGGCAGGGTTAAACTTCAGCAGAAGGTCCGAAAAGTCCACATGTGTGAGAAACATGCGGCGGCAGCAAAAGCGCTGTAGGTTGAACGCATCCAACGCAGCCTCCTCCGACACGCCCTCCGCCACAAGGTCAAGGTACAGCAGGTACTTGTCAGCAATAACATTGCCGCAAGTGAAGCAGCGGACGGGTATAATCATTTTCCTTTTTCCCTTTTTTCCTCTTCCTTCTGTCTTTTGTTTGCTGAAGGCGTAAAGAAGGGGATTTTTTTTTTTTTTTTTACGTTCTCTGCGCCTGCGTGTTTGTTGCGTGGACGACTTTGGTCGACTCGGTCCAATCGACTGGTCCACAGTCCGTACCCACCCACCCTTCTTCTTCTTTTCTTCTTTTCTTTTTCGTTCCGTATCCGACTTGGCCGCCGCCGTCAGCCTGCCAGCAGCCCGGGACACCCGCTGTGCCGTGGAAAAAAAGAGGGAGAAAACAAAAACAACATGCAATACACAATAATACAAAAAGGGAATTCTCATGCACGCCGTTACCGCCCCCGCCACGTGTCCACATGACGCCGACGCATAACCGGCACACTTGGAGCAGCGAAGGAGCCCCTCCCCACTCGAAAATAAACAGCAAACATCACGCAAAGCCTGCAGACAAACAAACCCCCTCCCCCCTCCACACAAACAGGCCTGCCGTTTCATACCAAAAAAAAACAAAAAAACAAACGCCGTCGTGTTGGGGACGGGGAGGGGTGGAAAGTCATTTTTATTTTATTTTATTTTTACTGCTTTGGGGGGAAAAGAAAAAAAAAAAAGAAAAAACAGAAAAATAAAACACATCAACGACGCATTCCCCAGCGTGGAACACACACACACACACACAAAAGAAAAAAGGAAAAGAAAGAAAATAAAAAAGAGAGGGAGAGGAGAAAAGTTTGGGCCGGAAACCCTCCACTCCCCACCGCCTTGGTTTTTTTTTTTTTTTTTTTTTTTCTTTCGCTCTCTCAGCCTCATCTCCTTCTTGCTGTTTGTTCACTACTTTTTTTTTATTTGTGTTTGTGTGTGTCTTCTTCTCCCTTTCCTTTTCTCTTTCTTTCTCTATCCCCCTTTTGTGATGCCGCGTCCTTTTGACGTCGTGCCCGAATTCCCCCCGTTATTTCCTCCACTTCTGTTCTCTCATTTCTCATTTCTTTAGGGGGGTTTTCCCCCCTCCTTCTCCACCGCCCCGTTCCTATGGAACACACACACACACACAAATATACCGCATAAATACATGCATGTGTCTCTCTGTGTGTAGGGGAGGGGAGTTGCCTCTTCCCCGCCCTACTCCTCCGCACACGTACATACACTTCTCCCCGCACGGAAGCCAACGCAAGAAGCTTAATAAAAGGTAAGTTGCAAATCGCGGCAAAAAAACAAACAAACAAACAAGAACACAACAAAACAAAAACAAATTCCACTGTTTTTACCGCTTTTTCCGTGTTCTTTCCTCCATCTTCATTACACGGTCAAGATCCTACAGCCTTCGATAGAACCATGGCTTTAGGTCAATCAGCAACTCCAGAATACCAATGAGAACCTCTGCAAGTACAAGCCAAATAACGATCCACTCAAGTCGGGCCCCATGACGCTGGGAGAACTCCTCAGCCAGCATGGAGAGAATCTCATTCGCGGCGTCCAGTTTATTATCCAGTGCTTCCACACGCTCACTGATCTCAAAACACTCCTTCGTCGCCTGAAACAAGGGCTTCAGGTAAGC
>NW_001849505.1:164663-175745 GCF_000209065.1 Trypanosoma cruzi
CTCGCCACGAAGTTGCAACAAACGACGTTCAGTAATGCTCACCTGTCCCTTTTCACGTAATTCACGCGGTAACGGCGAGCAGTTCTCCGCCAGCTCTTGCACCTTCAGCTCCAGGTAATCAATCTTCGCGGACTGGGCGAGGGCATGCGAAGCACACAGCATGCTAACGTTGCTTGTATCCATATCCCCACGTCCAAAGGGTATAATAAAGTGATCAAAACGCAACCTCTCCCGGAAGTGTTCGTCAGGCTCTAATGTATCCTTCCGTTCAAGAGTATATGTGCACCACACAGGGTAATTCTCGCTAATGAGCTGAGTCATGTAGCGGTTTTCCATGTATCTTGAAATGGCACTGTTTGGAAGCATAAAATCATTCTCAACAATTTTAAAAAAGCGCTGGTCAAACCCCCACCAGACAATAGCTCCATATTCAAACACAAATAAATCAAAACCAGCCTTACAAAGATTCTTGGCGGAAGGCAACGATGATCGATCACTCGGCTTTTCACCGCCAGTGTTATTATTATTGTTATTACTGTTGTTTTCATTGTTACTACCTTCTGTAGTGCGTGTGCCGTGTGTCCCACACCCGGCAGAAGTAGGATTTGTGAAGTTCGTCAAGCTCTTTGCTGCAAGGACGGACGTGCGTGTGCCTTTGGCGCTCATTTCCTTGTCAGAGAAACGTATGTGTAGGACATCAAAATCAAATTTGGTGTCATATCCCTGTGCGCAATAGTGCGCCTCTAACTCCCTGAGGTGAAACTCGTCGGCGACACACACATAACCGACACGCCCTTTCGGCAAGGCACTCTCCGTATTGTCAGCACTGACCACATCCGCGTCAAATGGGAGACGATATTTTGTTTTGCGATAGGTACTCTTTGTTGAAACCACGCGCCCACCCCCCAACGTACTTCTCCGATAGTGTTGATAACCGTCGCTACCGTAATTGGCGTAACGGCTCTCTACGATGCCCGGTGATCTTCGTATGCCGCGTGATGTGGGCATTTTACCACTGACAATGGTATCTGATGGTGACATACGGTGCTGAGGCCGCATGTGCACGGTTTCCTCATCTTGGTCGTACACAATACCGCGAAAATCCGATCGTCGGAGTTCATGCACAATCCTTGTCTTGTCCACCGCAAGAATGAGAGCAAGTTGACTAATCGTAAAAACAGCACCGCTAGTGTACACAAGCTCAAGAAGCCTGTTACGAAGCTGTATGGCTCCGACGTCCGACTCACTGTCTGTCATTTCCCAAAAAATTGACTCTGATGTCAAGTGAATTGTAAACTAAAAAACAAAACTCCCTTCGTCAAAGACACACACACACAAACACACATAAAAAAAAAAAAAAAAAGAAAAAAAGAAAGGTAGTATGCAACATACACGGAAAGAATAAATATATATGAAATAAAAACCAAATAAAGTTGTAGACAATCTGCATAAATACCTGTTCCCCCCCCCCATCGTTACCAATTTTCCTCCGAGCCATTAAGCAGCAGCCCAAAAAAACAACGGCCGTCAATATCATCTCATTCAAAAAACAACCAAAAGGAACCGCCGCACATTTGCATTCATCTCTCACCATTCATTTCCCTCCTTTTTCGGTGTTCAAAAGGTACCTCGCAAGAAAGGGCGCCACTGTTTCCACAAACTCCTGCATTTTTTCATAGTGGACAAAATGACCAGCCCCAACCACCTCCGCCTGCGTCACGTTTGAGAAAAAGCGATCAATCAAAAGCCGATCCTCAGGCCTGTTGTACGGCGACTCACTTCCAAATACAAAAAGCGTTGGAATTGCGCATCGGGTCGGGGCCACCATACCGCCATCTGAACAACCCCCCTCAACCGGAGCGTTAAGAAACCAGTCAAGCAGACCCAACTCCATCCGATTGTAATCGGTACAAAGTACCGGAAGATTACAGCGCCATTTCGATTTTCCCGTCTTGCTGTCCAGGATAAGGTTCGTTAGGAGAAAGTCTCGCATGGCCTTTTCACGCACTCCAACCCGTTCAAGCTCCTCAGTGGCATCCCTAATGCTAGTCATTCGCGATAAATCCGCCCTCGCCATGGCGTCAAGCGTTACGGCCACACTCTGTGCTCGAGCACTTTGCGATCCAACACGACTCGTCGGTGCAATATCCACAACGACGGCCGCATTGACACGCGGACCCCTTTTTTGCTCTTTTTTTGGTGAATGACGTGAGGATGCAGGAGAAACAGCCTCCTTGCAACCAAAGAGAGCATCAAGTGGTTGCTGAGCAGGGAAACCCATCGACTCGTTGACAGAACGCATTTCTTGAGCAAACCCTTGTTCGTCCTTCCACCCGTAGTAATCCCCACGGGCTAAACGCATCTGAAGCTCCTCCATACTTGGCAGCAGTAGCGACGACTCGTTTGCGCGGCGGAGTAGTATTGCCATCAACGCCAACCCTCCCATACTGTGACCGATTAGCACCACACCTCCGTCGTCAGGGGGCGAAGCAACCGCCTGTCGCTGCAGGGTAAACACCTCAAGATCCGATGCCAACACGGCGTTCGTGTGCGGCGAGGCGTGTGGGCTATTACCGTGGTTACGCATGTCAAGCATGTCAATCTCGTGCAGTTTGGAACGCAGGAGGTCGTGTTCTGCCAGTCGACGTGAAACTGTCGCCCAGTTCGAGCTGTTTCCAAGAAGTCCATGGGCAATGACGACACGTGAGGATGTCTTCCCCCATGCCCCGCCACGAACCGTCTTGTATGTCAAATTCTTCATTGGGGGCACACACAAGAGTGAGAGGAAGTGAGGAAGTCCTTTACCCTCCGCCCAGCAAAAAAAAAAAAAAAAAGAAGGAAGCTTCAGTAATAACATCAAACATCTTACACACACACACAGACAAATATATATATATATATATATATATATGTATATAACATGTGGCCGCAGAGATGAGTACACATCAAGTTCCATCACAAATTCTGCGTCTCGCTGGTTCACATTTCAGCATAAATGACAAAGCAGACCAGAACAACAGCAACAGAAACGCAGCAAAATTATAAATTGGAGGCTTAAATAAAAATAATAAATCAGAAAAAGAAAAAAAAAAGGAAAAATAAAGAAGAAAGGGGTGAAAGAACTAACATTTACATCCATGAGGATTACGAGAAAGAGAAACAGCATAAAAAAAAAAATGAAAAACAAACACAAATACACATACATACACAATGCATTTGCTCTACAGCAGCTCCCTGCGACAGAAGTGCATGTCTGTTTGTTTTTTCCTATTCCCCTCCTTTCCATTTCGTTTCGCATCACCGCATTCGTTTTATTTCTGCCGTCTCAGGGATCACCGCCACCCACCAGGGACACAAACTCAATATAGTTGATCCTGCCGGTTCCTTCAGGATCTACCGCAGCCAATAGGCGTGTCGCCTCATCGTGAGTGAGTTTCTCTGTGCCGTAAGACACAAGGGCGTGCTCCAGTACCTCCCTCGAAACATAGCCAGGCGGCATGTCTTCCGTCTCAAAAAGCTTAAAGGCATTTCGCAGCTGTTCCAACGTGTAGTCTGACTGGAGACGCCTGGACATCAGGGCCACAAACTCATCAAAGTTTATCTCGTTGGCCGACTCATTCGCCTCGGCGTCAGAAAACATTTGCTCCAATTCCTGCTCTGTGGGGCGCAGCTGCAGTGTCTTTATCAGTTTGCGCAGTTCCCCACGTGTGATGCGGCCGCTGTGGTTCGTGTCCACAAGGTCGAACATCTCCCTAAATTCATCTAATTCCTTTTGAGAGATCGAGTGGTCCATTTTTTTTTTTTTCTTCTTTCTTTTCCTTCTTTTCTTTTGGCGGCCGTTATATTTTGATTCTTCTTCTTCTCCTCCTCCTTCTTTTTCCTTTCCTGCTTCGGTGTTCACTTCTTTTCTTCTGTCTTCTTGCGTTTTATGTTCGTCCCTTCACTTACCTCTTGTCGCACGGCTTATATATATATATATAAGCAACAGCGACAGCAGCAATCAGAGCATCAAAAAAAAAAAAAAAAAAAAAAAAAACAAGAGAGGAGAAAAACAAAATTAAGACGCATCTCCTCGTAAATTCCAGACGGGTAACACGTAGACAAATAGGCACCCCGACAGCAGGCAAACAACAACAACAACAACAACAATGAGAACAAAAAAGATGGGTGAAGAGACAACAAGGAGAAAATAATTTGAAACCACCGAATGGAAACTCAACCGCACACGTCGTTTTATTTGTGACTACGCTCTGAGGCAACGGTGGCCACATGACGCAGCCTCCCCAGCCACGCCATGTACTCTTCCTGTTCCAGGAAGAACTGCATTTGACAGACATACTCGCAGAGCTCCTGCGAAAGAGCGAGGTCCCCTTGAAGGTAATCCTGTAGCGCCCCCATCATCTCCTTGGACAGCTCACTCAGGTACGGCCCGCTGTAGCATAAGGTCCGACTATACTCCCCGGTAGAGTCAAAGCATTCCGTCAGAAGCTCATACGCACTACCGCGTGAGCCCTGTTGTGATCCGATAGCCAGAGGGCTGGTCGATGATGCGTCTTGAGTATCTGGCGCTTCGTGAAGCAATGTTAGAGGCTCATCGTAGCGGCGCAGTGACCGAAAGGGACGTGTTCTCGCGCGCATCTGACGGCGACGGCGCATCAATTCCAGAAACCCTGGCTCGCCCCGGCCAAAACACGCGTGCTCCTCCAGTGCCTGTGCCTCATTAATCGAAAGGAATTGGATGAAGCGAATTCGCATCTCGCTGTTTACACTGGCTAGCCTCACAAACATACAGAGTGCACGATCATGAACCAACTGCGCCAATGAGTTGAGAGCATTGTTTGTCCTTCCCCCTGAACCTTGCTTTTCGGCTGCCTTCTTCTTCCGCACAAGTACGTCAAAGGAGGACCATTCGCAGATATCTACGGTAGGGTCATGAAAGGAAGGATCGTAAACGCGAAAAGGAGCAAACACCGTCAAGCAAACATCCATTCTATCCACGTGCTCTGCATCATTTGAAGCCGTCATCTCTCGAAGCACTGCACGATGTTGATTTTGACCAGTGTAATCCACAACCATCTTTTTAAAGGAACCCCTTGATTGCAAAGAGCTGCTGGATGCAATGTCATCCATGCCATTTCGTGCTTGCTCCTGCATTTGTCCTTGAAGTCCCTGTTGTTGTTGCTCTTCTTCTTCTTCTTTTTCTTCTCTCTGCTTCGGGACACGAAGCACTTTTTGTCTTTGATTCTCTTTCAGAGCCTTAAGAAAAACATCGTGCACGCTTTGGTAGCGCCGTGTCTGCTGTTCGGCCGATTTCGCCCCGCCACGTAGTGTCCTTGTCATGACAAAGTAGTTGGACCCCGCCGGGTGCTGCACCTTCCACCCGGATGGTGGCAACGGCGGAATTGCTGCCACACCATCGCGGGAGTCGCGCTCAATTTCCGCCTTTATTTCTCGCTCCGCGGCGTCGCGTAGGGTCCGCGCTGAGAGACGCAGTGACCGTAGCTCGTCCTTTTCACCAACACTCCTCTCTCCTTCTACGACGCAATGCTGCCCACCCTCTGCCTCATCGCCGCCGCAGTATGCGCCCTCCGTGAATGGAAGCATCGTCTCGGATGATTCTTCATGGCGGGGGTCGTAAATGTTGTCGGCGGGTTGCGTGTCGTGCGAAGACAAGCCGCCCCTATTGTCATGTAACGAGCCATGCTCCCTGTCAGCGGCGGTCAACGCAAAGGCATCCATGACGCTGCTGCCATGACGCAGTCCCGCCCGACGACGTCGTCGCAGCGTGTCACTCCCCGGCAGCAGAATAGAAGCGCACCGGAGGCGGCGTACGATCATTAAAACGTGCGGCGCACAAATAAGCAGAATAATAAATAAAAAAGAAGGGTGCCCTCGTGTCTCCTCCCTTCTTCTCCCGCCGTGGGAAGTGTGAGAGATGCGCTCGCTCGAAACGCTCAAAGTCAAGCCAAAAAAAAAAAAAAAAAAAAAAGAAAAGAAAAAAGAGAGAAAAGAAAAATAAAAAAATATATATATTGAAAAGGAAGGGGATTCATACATGAGAAAGGCTAAAAGATATGCGTCTGTCACCACCTCCGCCCATCGCCCTACAAGCAGCAGCAAGGGCGTAAATATATATATATATATATTCCCAATTCATACGGAGTACATGCACACAGATAAACGCAGAAAAAAAAAAAAAAAAAGAAAAGCACTTGAAAGGAGGTGGTGGGTTATTAACAAATAACTTTTTTTCTTTTGACCCCACACAACACTCGCAGCCACACGGTTTTGCTTCTGACTTCTTCGTTTCTTTTTTTTTTTCTTTTTGCCTCAATTTACATCGTCAAAGGGCGGGGAAAAATGGGTGCAAAGTGGAAGATGCCTGTGGAAGAAGTCACCACTCGCACAAAATAATAATGAAAGCAGAGAAAAGCCACGACCCACAAGCGCCATAATTCCCCTCCCACCACCAATAACAATACCATACATGCAGACGCATCCGTTTCCCTTCTCTTTCTTCTTCTTGTTTTTGTTTTCCCGCTACCTCCGCTCTCTAATTCCCCTGCCGTCTGTGTGTTAATCCAACTTCAAAAAGAAGACGGTGACAAAACAGTGCAGTGTGTCGTTTTCAAACGGCACATGAACAACCCCGTCAAGGGTGTTGTCCCAGAGACTAATAAATCCCGTGGAGATGCCGGCGCCTGTTCGCTGCATCACCACACAATTAACGACGTACTTAAATGGTTTCTTCAGGTCCGCAAGATTCTTCAAGACGTTCTCCACGACGTCGTCTACCCACACATCCACCTTGCGCGGGTTCCACGTCTCCTGTGCAAACTTCCCTCGCAGCAGACCAGAGACCTCCTCCTGAATCATGTCACTGTTGATCGCTGCATCCTCGTGCATTTGCTCCTGACTCTCCGCTGCCATCTTCCCTGTCGTTGCCTCCTCTATCAAATGAAGTGACTTCCCTTCCTTCGCTTTAAGCCCCCTTTTCCCGTTTCACCGCTGTGGGAGGGAAGGGGTGGACCTGTCGTGTATGCCTCTCCTCCTCGTACTGCGCCAGCGCCGCAGCACAACAACAAGCAAACACACACATGCCACACAAAAGGAAAACAAAAACAACAACAACAAAAAGTGAAGCAGAAGCATCGATCCATATAAAAGTGCAGGTACGCATCACCAAAGGAATAAACCACAAGACCCTGACGACGGCGTCATCAACCCGCCCACCCATTCTTTCACACAGAGAGGCAAACACACACGATGTTGAGCATACATATATGCACGCCCATGAACACCCGCTTACATCACTGAGAAAAGGAAATGGAAGTCGCACAGGCAAATATATTTTGACCCCCTCCCTCCCCTCCAAGAACACGAAGGCAAAAAGTAGCAAAAAAAAAAAAAAAAAAAAAAGGAAAAGGAAAAGGAAAAAAGGAGGGGAAAAAAAGGGAAAAATTACATGAAACCCGCGCATTTTCGTGTGCAAGCGAAAAAAACAAAAAACAACAACAAAAACAACAAAAGTTGTCGCTGGCGCTTATAAACACACCGGACATAAATGCACATAAAAAGAGCAAAGGAGCAGGGCAAACAAAACAAACCAAAAGGAAAAAAAAAAAAAAAAAAAGAAAAGGAATCCAACCAAAAGCCAATAAATATCTTCGAATATACATATATACATGTACGTATTTATACATCCGCACACGTGTGTGTGTGCCTCTGTGTGTTTGTGTATGTCCACGTGTGCCGTTTCACTCCACGTGTTGTTCCCGCAAAAGGAAGAAAAACAAAAAAACATAAAGACAAACGAACAACAACAATAAAAAAAAAAAAAAAAAAAAAAACAACAAAAAACAAGAAATGAAATTTCCTCGTAATCCCAGAATCCATCGGCCAATATATTTCTTCAGCCATTCGTATTGCTTAATCTCCTCTATCCATTGAGTTAAAAAACCAAGTGTACCTGTCGATCCACAAAGATGCGCAGACAATATTCCATCACACATCACACACACACACACACATGCACAAAGGCAAACAATTAGAAAAAAAAAAAAAAAACATGAGTCAACAGATTCATAAGTCATTCATCAAACTACGTGTTATCGCCATGGCTTCTTCGGTCAAACATTCCCCTTTTTATTTTCCCTCTTTTCTTTTCTTTTCCCCTCCTAACCATATATATTTATATAAAACAAAATAATAATAATAATTATTAAAAAAAAAAAAAAAAGGACTTATTCCTTCAAGTAGCCTTTTCAAATCTGTTGTTATTGCTACTCTTTTGTTTGTCCGCTCTTTATTTAATTTTCGCACGTCTCTCCCTCCCTCTCTCTCTCTCCATCCTTCTCTTCTATCATATTTTAAAAAGCTGTTGCGTACTTGTGTTTTCTTTTCTTTTTTGTTCGTTTGTTTCTCATTACTATTATTATTTTTTCTTTTTTTTCTTAGTTTTCCACGCACGCGTATATTTTATTTCTTTACTGCTTAATATATATGATGTCCTTTCCCCTTGGCCCGTTGCCGATGGAGATGATCTTCGCTTTGGTAAAGTACTCGACCGTGCTGAGGAATTCGCAGACGCCTCGTGGCAGCGGATCGCCGGGTTTACGCTTGGAAGCGGCAATGGGGGTTTGTTTCCATCCGTTAATGAGCTTCACAATGGGGTGGCAGTAATACAGCGCAGCCTCCCCTGGCACCGCCTCACCGGCTTTAATGATGTCGCCGTTCTTGTACTCGCGGCCGTTGATGTTCAGCACCTCGTTGTTCTTGCCGTTGTAGTACACGTAGGCGATAGTGATACCGAGCTTATCGTAATCGTCACCACGATCGAGTGCGGAGATGGAGAGGTACGGCCCCTGGACCGCGTTCACCTCGTATTGCAGCACACAGTCAAAAAATCCGCACACACGAGGCTTCTTCGTCACCGCACCACATTCGCCATGATGACGCGAAGAAGCGACGGCCATGGCAACGCCAATGTTATATTTGCCAGTGGAGTCCTCAAACTCCAACGGCTCCCAGATACCGTTGTACTCTTTAGTCTCCGGGTGAAATGCCTTGGTAAAGAACAGTTTCTGAATGCTGTCAAAGTCCACGCACATGTTTTCAGGAAGATCTCGTAGCGTCTTCACACCTTTTGCGGAAAAATAGTCCTGTGCAACGAAGCTGCTGGGGTTGGCCCCAACTCCAACACGGCTGCTCCCCGGCGCCTTGTGTACATTAATCACCACGGAGCTGTAAAGTTGAAAGTTGTATTGTGCCGTGGCCAACAGACCAGACGCCGTTGTGTCCGCAGAAGTAGTGCTCTCCCAGAATTTTTCACGGGCATTACTCAACCAATAAGACTGTGGTCCTTCCAACATGACCTTCTCACCACGCGACAGCGCAGAGCGCAACTCATGTGCCACATCACACCGAGCTGGAAAATTCTTGTTGTTCCTCACACGATCCATGTACAGTTTGACCAGGTACTCCACCTTGTCCTCGGCCTGCACAAATTCCACCACATAGGGTGGTACTCGCACCACACCGTCACCGTTCTCTTTCTCGCAGCGTCGCAAAACGTCTGCATCCGACAGACCCTTGACCTTCAAAAAGCCAAAGTACGTGTCTATGTCCTTCCTGAGGCGCGAGCGGAGCACAGACTGGTCATTGAAAATGTGATCCAGACGAATACCACGTTTTGTCACTTTGGATGCGTGAATGGGTGCCATGCCCTTCAGTGTCGAGGAATTGGGCGCTGAAGCAAGCAGGTCAAGTAACTTGTGATAAGGTGTAACAATACTGACGTTGCCAATAAATAACTGCTCTTTATACGGAACATTCGCCTCAATCAGTTGTTTCACCTCATTTTCCATAAAACTGATGGGATCCATAACACATTCCGGGCCCACATAATTACGTTTTCCTTTTGAAAGCAATCCAGAGGGAGCGAGATTAAAAACAAACTTGCGTCCTGCGTCATCGTACACTGTATGACCGGCATTTTCACCGCTGTTCACACGTGCAATAAATGTACAACCTGGGTGGTTCGCGACAGCGTTGACCGTCTTTCCTTTTCCTTCATCGCCAAAGAATGCTCCGGCTACCATGATCACCTGGTGCTTTTCAATGATGGGGTACAATACCGCTTCTACAGATGCTTCCTCATATGTTTTATATGTTTTTGGTTCCGCAAGCTCTGGAATGGGCTTCACATTCTTCAGGTAATCATACACCGCCCTCTGTGCCGCGTTGGTGTGATATGTGTAGTTGTGTGCCGGGGGTTGTGTCTCTTGCGGTGTCTTCACCGGACCCGCACTCTGGTCTCTTTCCGCCTGTTTGTCCATCTTCCTTCTCCCCTTCCTTCCCCTGTCGCTCCTCACAGTCGATCGTTATAAATCGTTGAATGTCTCTTCCTTTTCTTTTTTCCCCCACCCTTTTTTTTTTCTTTTTGTTTGTGCCTTCAACGGTTATGACTCTCTTTCGTGCCTCGATACAAGACTCTTCGGACTCCCTCTCCCTCTCTCCTTCCCGTTACTCTTCGTGAACCAACGCGTCCGCAACAAAGGGCAACACAACACAACACAATTAAGAAAGAAAAGGAAAAAAAAAAAAAAAAAAAAAAAAAAAGGGGGAGAAAAAAGTAAATTCACTCACACCCTCCTCCTCCTCCTCCTCCCATTTCCCCGAGTAAACAGCAGAAGTCAAGCACATCCCTCCCCCGCTCCAAAAGGAAAAAGTCAAGAGGCAACGATGACAATGGTGATACTGGAGGTGATGAGACAAAACAACAAAAATGGAGCCACAACGACGGTGCATCGGGGCTCATCATTAAAATCAAATCAAAGATTCTCACACATAAAAAAAGTAAAAAAACAAATAATAATAATAATAAGGCACATGTAATAAATAGTAAAGTTGTTTTTTATACATTTATTTCCCGATCGACTAAAGAAAACAAACAAACAAACAAAAAAAAGATTCATTTCGCTACGCGTTCCTTCCTAAACAAATTGCAGGCCGAAACAGAAGTAAGGGTCAGTCGCTGAGAATGATCCAAACATTGAAGGCACGCCTCCGGTGAATGGAAAA
>NW_001849505.1:175845-195489 GCF_000209065.1 Trypanosoma cruzi
AGATGAATGAAGGGATTGCGGGTAGTTTAAGTATTGACATTCATGCACATGAAACCTCACTTCTACAAACACACACAAACAAAGCGATAAACACACGTTGAATGGACAATGACAAAAAGGAAAATAAGCCAAATAAATGAGTGAAAAGGAGGAGGATAAGAGCAGTTGGCGACAGGAGAATTCAATCAAAGTAATCCCCTCCTCTTCTTGCTCCCATTTTCAATATTATTATTATTATTATTATTATTATTATTATTATTATTATTATTATTATTATTATTTGGTTATTTGGTTCTTTGCTTTTATATACACATAAATATATAAATATATATAAATATATAAATATATAAATATATATAAATATATATGCACATATGTGTTTTTGTTTTTGGTTTCATCCGTAATAAAATTTTTTTTCTCTTTTATATTCACATCTCTCTTGTGTGTTGCAGGCAAAATACATACACGCATTTCCTCCCTTCCTCCCTTCCTCCCTCAGCGTACATGTGTCGTCTGCTACATCCGTGAAATGACGTCTGAACGGGCGACAAGACATCCACTCGCCCTTCATCCAAATATGCACTAAAAATATTCACAGTTGGATGAGAAGTAAACCAACAAAAAATAAAAATAAAACATATAAAATCAACACACGCGTGTCCTTCTCAATCACAGAAGAAAAGCCAAAAAAGAAAACAAAAACAAAAACAAAAACAAAACAGAAGTGTTGTTATAAACGTCAAAAAGGGCAGCTAACGTCATAGGCCCGGAAAACAACAACAACAACTAGTGGCAGAATCATTCCATCAGCTTGCATGGGCACAATAAACGCCCCCTTTGTTGTCTGGGAAGAAACACCTAGAAAAAAAAAAAAAAAGTCTCAAAACAGAAAAAAGGGGTTACAATCAGCACCAAAAACTCTGAACTTAAACAAAAATCTTTCCCCTCATCCTGCAGGCAAAAAGTGCAGTTGCAATGCTCACCTCGCCCCACAAACACACACACACAAAAAAAAAAAAGTACTCTAATCGGAAACGTCATTCTCTTCAAACTTCAGAAGTCATAAATTCTACATTTGCCTTCCCTGCATCACACGTCGCTGCACACTAGATTGCGGCATACCGCCAAAAGATGGCCGACGCTGCATGCCTCCTTGTCCCTGAACGGGCATGCCATCACGACCGCCAAACGATGGCTGACGCTGCATGCCTCCTTGTCCCTGAACGGGCATGCCACCACGACCGCCAAACGATGGTTGACGCTGCATGCCTCCTTGTCCCTGAACGGGCATGCCATCATGACCGCCAAACGATGGCTGACGCTGCATACTTCCTTGTCCCTGAACGGGCATGCCACCACGACCGCCAAACGATGGTTGACGCTGCATGCCTCCTTGTCCCTGAACAGGCATGCCACCACGACCGCCAAACGATGGCTGACGCTGCATGCCTCCTTGTCCCTGAACGGGCATGCCACCACGACCGCCAAACGATGGCTGACGCTGCATGCCTCCTTGTCCCTGAACGGGCATGCCACCACGACCGCCAAACGATGGCTGACGCTGCATGCCTCCTTGTCCCTGAACAGGCATGCCACCACGACCGCCAAACGATGGCTGACGCTGCATGCCTCCTTGTCCCTGAACGGGCATGCCACCACGACCGCCAAACGATGGCTGACGCTGCATGCCTCCTTGTCCCTGAACGGGCATGCCACCACGACCGCCAAACGATGGCTGACGCTGCATGCCATTTGGTTGCTGCCTGCTTCCGTCCATATTGAGGGACTGCGTAGCTTGTTTATTAAAAGCCAAGGAATTCTTAATTGGGGATAACGGATATTGAGGTGATCCATTTTGTCGCAAATTTCCTCCTGAAGGCTTTTTCCGGCGCAAAAAGTACACGAGAGTGATGATAATTCCCATAAGAGCCAAACACCCCAAAACAATAACTGCAATCGTCCACGTAGGCAACCCATGCGATTTGTCAGTATTCGTCCCACTGGGCGTAGGTGCTTCAGTGCTCATTATTCCCGCTTCTTTTTGATCAAATAGACCCTTGCTGTCCTCTTATCGATACTCCTCCTTCCCCCTACCCCCAAAAAAGAAGGTTGTGTAAAAAATAATGTCTCCTGTTTTCAGCTAGCATTGTATATGCAAAAAATAAAAATAAAGAAATCAGATGACACACACACACACACGCAAAAGGTTCAGAACAACAACAGCAACAAAAGAATCTTTCAAAAAAAAAAAAAAAAAAAGACTTCCCCACACAACAGCCACGCCAGATCAAACAAACAAATGTGCTACACATGAATATCCCAACGCTTGGTGTTCCAGGGGAAAGAGCATGCGGTTCTGTAATAGAACATCTTCCTTCCTTTTACAATGATATGAAGAAGAGACGGCGCAAATATAGTTGCCAAAGGACAATCCGACAAAAAAGATAGCCTCTTCCTCTCTTTCCTCCGGAAGGCTTCGTTCACTCGTAGCAGTACCTATCCATGGGGGTAAGCTCTGTAATGACACCCCGGACAAACAAGTTAGGGTCTTTAAAGCGTTCTGTAGCCTTGGGCACACGCATCACGCGCTGACGCCAGTGTGGCTCCAGTAGCAAATCCATCTCGGACCTGTAGTGCTCATTTTTTTCCACCATCTGTGATGTCATACCTCGAGCGGCCAGTGCCCTTCGCATTTGACTGCTTCGGTACACCTTCTGAATGTCCGGCTCCACTTCCAGCCATTTGTACTTGGGATTAATACGGCTCTCCCGTATTGTCATCACTCCCTTTGTCGTGGCATACAGAGTAAAGGTGTTTGGGTCCAAGCGGACATTTTTTCCTGGACGATACTCCGGCAACCGCGAGTGACGATCTTGGCCGTATCGACGTCGTTGCTCCTTCAACTTCTCCATGGGCGTTACCGGGGTGCCGGGTATGACGTGGAATAGTTTTGCTTTGCGACGGGGGTGTCCCGCCTGATTTTTCGCATTTCCCGCAGTGACTTTGCTCGCGAGTCGAAGAGGCAAAAGACGCAACATTTGCGGTCCACCCCTTCTCTACAGTGCCCAAAATTGCGATATCAAAGACACCCACACCGTGAAGTAAAGAAAAGAGCAAAAGAAAAAAAAAAATAATAATAAAATAATAATAAAAAAGAATATATTTATTTATATTTAATTCCAAAACTGTGTGGCCTGAACCACCACAAGATTGACAGAAGCGCTCATATGCACACATGCGGGGGGAAATGTTGCACTTCCTTTTTTTCCCTTTTCTTTTTCTTTTTTCGTTCCTATTTTCTCTTTATTCCGTCTATTGGCAGACTCAACCCCCTTTTTTCTTGCACCCTCCGTCCCGTCGCTCGTACTCACGTGCGGCACCGCACCGCAGCAAAAAACAACAACACACGCCACATATTTAAGTCCTATTTCTCTCTCTCTCACTCTCTCCTTTTCTGTGGATTGCAATGGCCCTCCGTTCAACATAACTTCTCGTGAAATCAACGCTCTGTTCGAGGGACGGCTATCATGTGCTCCTCGAACAAACAAACAAACAAACAAACAACAACAACATAAAATAAAAATAAAAAAAAAACATAAAATAAAAAAAAAAACAAAAAAAAAAAAAAAAAAAGAAAAAAAAAAAAGGAAAAAAACACTTGACTCACCCAGTCTTAAATGCCAAAAAAAAAAAAAAAAAAAAAATATTATTATTTTTTTTTTTACACTAATTTTTCTTTTTTTCCATTTCTTATTATTGTTATTATTATTTTTATTTTTTTTGTTGTTGTTATTTTTATTATTTTTGGGTATTTTCTCAAAAAAAGGGGGATCATTCCGTTTTTATTATTGTTTGCTCTTCGCAATCAATACATTTATATGGATGTATGCGAAAGTGAATCCGTATTTTTGTATCCACGTTTCCTCATTCTCAATTACAAAGAAATTAAACATTGATATATATATCCATATTGTTTTTTTATTATTATTATTATATATAAAAATATAAATAAAGAAATGCTTGGGGCAATTTAGGCTAAAAGAAAAAGTGTCTGCTGTTTTTTTCCTTTCTGTCCCTTTGCCCTTCACATTATGACTTTATTGCACGCAAATACATGCAACATTGGCCTTCCCCACTTCGGCTCTCCGCTTTTCCTTCGCTTTTTCCACCCTGCATTACACAGAAACACCTCCGCCCCACTTGCACTCCCTGAGAAACATTGTGTAAGAGGGATGGATGGATGTATCTTCATTACCAGCCATACCATCTTAGGGAATGAACAAGACCACAACGATGGCAATAAGTGAGGCAAAGGATGCACCACCCAGCAGCGCGATTCCCATAAGCTGCCCAGCCATTACCCTCTCCCCATCCGTCTTCAGCTCCGGTGTGCCGGGACCGTACACCATGGTCAGTGCCCCAAGGTAGTTTGTCAGGCCAATAGTGAACATGAAAATGCACGGCGCCACGTGGCCAGGGATTTGGTGAAAGACACAGAGAAAGATTAATGGAATGTACAGAAAGCGGACAAATGATAAATATAGCGTTTTGCGGCGAGAAATCCAGAGCTTTCGGAAGGAAGTCAAAAAACGGCCCAAGGCGTCACCACCATTGTAACAAAGAATGGCGATGGTGGCAAACCACTCGTCGTCACGGCCAATGGGAATCACCAGGCTGGGGAAGATAATAAGTGACAAGAAGAAGACGCAAAAACATGCAATCTGCATGGGGTAAATTTTCTTGATCACTGGAAAAACGGGTGTTGTCAGCAGTTGCTCTGAAGTTGTCATTTCGGACTGAACAATTACCGGTGCGCCATTTTCATTCCTGCAGGAAAGGTTTTCACCGGCTGCCTTACCGCTGTCCGCATCCTTTTCAACCGCCTTGTCGATGGGTTCAACATTGCCGTACGCCGTGGCTTCTGCACTTGGAGTTTCTCCATCCGTCGCGCGTTTCAGCATGCGGTACTCAGCAACGTGTTTCTGCGCAAAGGAGTTGTACCGCAGCGACAATGCCATAAGAAGCGCAGCGAACATGATTCCCAGCGCAAGTGAGAAGTAAATGTACGCCTGTGCAAGTACCGAATCATACGTGTTTTCCATCAATGCCTTAATGATGCACTGCATCGTCGACGCAATCAGTCCCGAGAAGCCACAACCAAACATAATAGCTGACATAAACTTTGGGGGCATTGTTCCAGCCAGCGCGTAGCACGTAGCCTCCAAGTACGACTTGCCCGCACCTGCCACAATGCTGACAATAATAAACGCGACGATGGCAGAATTCTGTGAGACCTTTCCCGTGGGCAGCAAAAGAACCACAATAACCTCCACCATCATACATGTGAGTGCAAAAATAAAGCGATTGCTGAGGGAAAATTTTCTCGCCAAATGGGTCAACACGGTGGGTCCAAATATAATTTGCGTCACCAACGACACAACGTTGTAGAAGGTGAAAATGTTGGCCCAAAATATTGGCACGTTTGCCTTCGCATGGGGGTCCCCTGAGACGTAGCGGTAGTAATCCACCATGTATCGAGGTGCAGATGTCAGGGCGTTCATTGGCATCAACATGGAGACGCCCAAAGTAATGCATGTCGTATAAACGTAGAACTCCGCCCAAGAAGAAAATCCAAGTGCCATCGTGAAGTCGGTCACAAACAGGGCAATCAAATAACGATTACAGAAGGAAAAAAAAAAAAAAAAAAAACAAGAGGTATTATGCGCTTCTTGGCGTCTA
Source organism: Trypanosoma cruzi (assembly GCF_000209065.1). NCBI lineage: Eukaryota > Euglenozoa > Kinetoplastea > Trypanosomatida > Trypanosomatidae > Trypanosoma > Trypanosoma cruzi. Next base: position 181,585 of record NW_001849505.1, read on the forward strand.
GCTGTACAGTAACAAAGGAAGCCCTACCTATCCACTCCTGTAAAGTATATTCCCTCGTGTGTGTGTGCGTATATATATATATTTCAGTGTAGTGTGTTGATTACAAACGACAACGGGAAACAAAAACGAAAAAAAAAAAGGTAAATGCAAAAATTAAAAACACAAATACTGCAACTTCATTGTGTGCGCGACGACACGAACGTACAAACCGTCAAGAAGAGAAGCATCTTGAAAACATGCACAGAAAAGTTCACAAATGCAAAAAAAGAAAAATAATCAGAAAAATAAAAATAAAAACAAAGTTGCTCTGCACCTATTTTCGTGCCTTGCGTACGCCGCGAGTCTGCATGTTCTTGCGTGCCTCAGCAGCGATAAGCTTCTCCTCACGCTCCTGAATCACGTTGATGCGGAGACCCTGTTGCTTCGGCAGCGTCACAGGAACGCTCTGCATGTCCTTGCCAATCACAAAAATGTTGGACGCCCGAGTAGCAAACTCGTGTCCCGCCGCATCCTTCAGGCGTGCAATGTCGAACGCACCAGGGTGGCGCTCAATCGACATGATCTCGCCAATACGGCCGCGGTTCGCGCCGCCGGTGACCATCACCACCTTGCCGTTGCTGGACTTGATGAGGTCCACCACCTTCTTCTCCTTCAGGTTGTACACCAGGGTGTCGCCACGGTGGGTGCGGGGGTCGGGGTAACGAATGCGGTGACCGTCGTGTGTCATGGCAACAGGAATGCGGCCAGTGCTCGTGTAGACGTTCTCCACCTTCAGGAGCTTGATGTTCCCCTCAGCCTCGCCAACCTTCACGAGGGCAAAGCGGCCCTTCACGTCGTACAGAATGCGGAAGCGATCCCCGGTCCGTGGGATCTCCACAACGTCCATGAAGCCAACCGGATACTTGGTGTCCTTGCGGGGCTTACCGTCCACGCACACAAGGCCCTGGCGGAGAATCATCTGAGCCTCGGCGGCGTTCAGCGCATACTTCAGACGATTGCGGATGATGATCATAAGAGTCATACACTCACGCAGCTTGTGGGGCCCAGCACGGGGACGTGGAGCAAACACGCCCGTGAGCTTGCTCAGCATCCAGTCCTTGGGGGCATAAAGGCGCTTCAGGTGCTTCTTGGTCATAATGACAAAGAGCTGCAACTCACTATCAGATAAAGAAAAGTAAACGTAAAACAACAACCAAAAAAAAAAAAAAAAAAAAAAAAAAAGAAAAAGAGTGCTAATGAAAAACGATCGGCTACCTCACAGAATGATAATAATAAGGGTTCCCGCTACCACGCTAACGGCAATATAGAAGCAAGAAAAAAAATTCTCTTTTTAAATGGAAATGAATAAAACAGGTTCAAAAAAGAAAGGGAACCATTAGCATCACCCATCACCAGTAAAGAACAAACCTATTTTCGTGCCTTGCGTACGCCGCGAGTCTGCATGTTCTTGCGTGCCTCAGCAGCGATAAGCTTCTCCTCACGCTCCTGAATCACGTTGATGCGGAGACCCTGTTGCTTCGGCAGCGTCACAGGAACGCTCTGCATGTCCTTGCCAATCACAAAAATGTTGGACGCCCGAGTAGCAAACTCGTGTCCCGCCGCATCCTTCAGGCGTGCAATGTCGAACGCACCAGGGTGGCGCTCAATCGACATGATCTCGCCAATACGGCCGCGGTTCGCGCCGCCGGTGACCATCACCACCTTGCCGTTGCTGGACTTGATGAGGTCCACCACCTTCTTCTCCTTCAGGTTGTACACCAGGGTGTCGCCACGGTGGGTGCGGGGGTCGGGGTAACGAATGCGGTGACCGTCGTGTGTCATGGCAACAGGAATGCGGCCAGTGCTCGTGTAGACGTTCTCCACCTTCAGGAGCTTGATGTTCCCCTCAGCCTCGCCAACCTTCACGAGGGCAAAGCGGCCCTTCACGTCGTACAGAATGCGGAAGCGATCCCCGGTCCGTGGGATCTCCACAACGTCCATGAAGCCAACCGGATACTTGGTGTCCTTGCGGGGCTTACCGTCCACGCACACAAGGCCCTGGCGGAGAATCATCTGAGCCTCGGCGGCGTTCAGCGCATACTTCAGACGATTGCGGATGATGATCATAAGAGTCATACACTCACGCAGCTTGTGGGGCCCAGCACGGGGACGTGGAGCAAACACGCCCGTGAGCTTGCTCAGCATCCAGTCCTTGGGGGCATAAAGGCGCTTCAGGTGCTTCTTGGTCATGTTTTAGGTTCCTTTTACACGTATGTAGAGAGTATGGATAGATGCAAGGAGTGGAATGGGGAAAAAAAAGGCGATAGAAACTAAATGTATAATAAAAAATAATATTGCCTCGTTATTCTTCCCACTTCGCACGGAGTCACAAGAAATTCAGCAAATAAAATCTGACAAGAAATCATTTTTTCCAGAAAGCACGTTTGACCACCGAACCCCACGAGTGCCAGTGGCTGCCATCGCATAAAATGTTACCCGGCAAGAAAAAAAAGGAAGGAAGAGAACGCTCAACCCACCCATCGCCTCATTTTTTTTTTTATTCATTAGCTTGGAAAAAAAGAAAAAAATAGTAATGCACAATCAAAAGTAGGAAAACCAAAAGACTCGTAATGTCGCCTGGGGTATCCAAAACACATTCGCAAGCGCCGCCTTTTTCGTCAAGACCCTGAGACGCTATCAGTTCACCTCGTGAGATTTCACCCGCGGCATTCCCTCGACAAAAGCGTCTAAAAGAAAGAACAAACAAACAAAAAAGAAGCCCTTATGCTGCAATACAGCCGCCCCACGGCCCACACGGCATTGTCTGTCCTTTTCAGGCGCTAAAATCTTCAACGAAATTTTCCATTTCCATTGAGCCTCGCGCAAACACAAGCAGTAACTTTTGCCAACGTTTGACTTGTGTCTGTGAAACTGTTTTGCGGAAAACTTGTTTGGGGTTAGCTGCTTTTGTCCTCCATAAACGCATACACGCTTCCCGTGTGCCCCAATCTACAGCTACCCAGCCGAAGCGGGCGCGAGAGTACGGCCATATTGTTCATGCACTGCTGCACTGCCCCATTGCAGTTGGGTCGCATTATAATACGCATCTGAATGAGGCTCTCGTTCCCCTATTCCACACACACACACAAAAAAAAAAAAAAAAAAAAGACACCACAATGAGAGGTGGCAGTTTGGCTCACCGCACCACCCGACATCCCCCACACTTCAGAAAAGATTGATCCAACACCCACACACAAGTAAACAAACAAACAAAAAAAACACATAAATCATATTTTGTCCTAACCGAACTCGTAGTGAACAGAGGAAGCGGCAGTCTTTTTTGGGACTTCACATCCGCCGAACAACTCCGCATTAAGAGCGGCAGCGACAGAAAAAGCAGTAAAATAATAATAATAATAATAAAAAGCGCCCACCAATTCAACACACACCCTCTGACAAAAACAATAATCCAACAATCGTCAAAGGAAACGGGGCAGTTAATTAATGCACTTTATCATCTGCTCAGCCCCAACCAGTCCCAATTCTACCTACAGACATCAAAGTCAAATATAAACCCGTTAAAAAATTCAACAATTCTTTGCTCCTATAAATTGGGGTATGAAAAGAAGGAAAGGTAGCAAACAAAAGATCAGCACGAGTGGCCAACTTTGGTTTCATCCCCATCGCACCTTTCAATAGAAAATATGGTTGGCGGGTTGTGGTCCTCATCCACTTCATCGTCACGCTCATTTGCCGGCGTTTGTTTCGTGTTGGACCCCCCTTGACTCCGTGTCGAGAACAGTTGACGGCGCAGGTCGATCGTGACAACCTCGCGACGAATCGAATTGCAAGCCGAGATCAGCTTCCCAAATCCCAAAACCAAATCCTGCGATTCGCTTGGTTTTCCCCGTCCTACCGCAATGTTCCACTGCAGCCCACTGGTCTCGCATTCCTTCATGGTACCGTAGTTAATAAGACCACATGTCACGCCCTCACAACGCGCATTCCGTACCAACTGTGTCCAACCGTTGAACTGACAGGCAAATATGGTGTTGTTGGAGTTTATTAAAACAACATGCGCGCGTGTGCTGGCGGATAACATAACCGAGATTGAGGCCATTTCGTGGTCAAAACGGCCACCAAGCGCACCCATACAAACATACGTGGGTAGTAACACAGCCTCTTCCTTGCATGCCTCTGCGCATAATTCGCGCTCTCGCTCAGGATCAAGGTCAAGGCCAATGCTCCCAGCATTTGGGATAATCGCGCCTCCAGTTTCCAATAGCCGCTTACCACTCTCCGTTCGTAGGACATGTGGAGGAATAGGAACAATGTCTTCTTTATGTTTCTCTCGCAGTCGATTTAGGAGTATTAATGCTTTCATAAAGTCTGTTGTCGATTGACAACGGACGTACAGCCAAAATGGAAGCGATAATAATTCATCCCTTCTCTTTGCATCCAGCTTATCCCACTCTGCCAAAGACGCCCCTTCCATAGTTGCACTCATTCGGGTAAATTCCGCAACGGTAAAAGTGTACCTTTCATGAATTTGATCCAAAACAGAGGTAGGAATATCGTCCACCGTCGCATATCCTTCAGTGGGTGCCGACAATGAGAACCCAGCACCATCAACACTCCCATGGGTACCGTAGTTGTGGGGAGGGTTCTTGCAGGAGTCCATATCGCCAATGACAGCGTCACAGAAAGGCACATGAGAAAATGGACGCAATTCCGGACGATGTTTTCGCTCTTCTTCAATATATGCCTGCAGCCGAGAAAAGGCACCATCTGCGCAAAGGAAGTAACACCGACCAACAGAAGACTCCGGCTGCTGCTTATTAAACCGCCGCACACGCAAGAGTCGTAGATACTCCTCATATTCCCATCGGCCGTTTGACGGACTGTTCATTAATAAAACAGCAGCGACCTGCCCTGCCGCGTCGTAGAAATCATGCTGCACCACCTTGCGCTTCCATACACCAGCCATACGCGACATAGACCACGAGCTTTCTTTTGCCATCCATGAAGTAAACGCGTGGGTGAATAAAAACGATATCACCACCACCAAAAGACGGAGAGGAAGAAAAAAAGAGAAAAAAAAAAACCGATGATGTATTACCAAGGAAAAAGAAAACCACAGATGTAAGTAATAATACTATTATTTACATCGTAACGGCTTTCTGAATCAGATCCTCGGCTGTGTATCCTCCTCTGTCCCAGTTATCCTCAGTTCTTTTTCTTCCTCATGCCAAGGCAAACAAAAGCTACAACAACAAAAAGCAATATGAATCTACTCGAAGACTCCTCAAGAGAGGGAGAAAGACACTCACACACACACAAAAAAAAAAAAAAAAAAAAAAAAAAAATGCATATATATGCCAGGGTTTTTTTCTTTCTTTGACTTTTCACTTCTCCCCTCCCCTTAAATGCCAATACTCATTCTAGCCGTCCATTGGCCGTGGCTTCATTCCTCTTAGAATAATCTTCCGGGCAGCTGGCCGGATCCTGAAATAATCTATGGAAACCAAACAAGTTAGGAAAAAAGGTTCGTTATTTAATTGTTTCAATGTTTTCTTTTCATTCAATATATATAATTCCGTGGACCACTAGCATGGTCCTTTGTCCTCAGTTGGGATCTGAAATATAATTACTTACGAAGTGGCGGACTTTTGGGTCCTCCAACCACAAGACCCCGCCGCGTGGTTGGAATCAAAAGGGGGTGGGTGGGATGGCAAAATAAAAACAAATATTATCTGGCCTCTATCGGCTCCCTGCCCCTACAAAGTCGCGTTCTTCCCAAAAGATTCATACGGTAGAAAGTATCATAAATAATGCCTTCATTTATCAGGATATAAACATACATTAATTAAGTTAGCCAGCTCTCCCACGATCATTCTTTTCACAAGCTCCTAACAAAAAAAGTGCTCACAAATAGAACCGATACAAAAATAAAACAATAATCAAAACCTGAAAAGCAATGCGTCCCATTTAACCTTATTGAACTCCTTTTTATTCAGCTTAAAAAAGAGGAAAACAACAGATATTGCGAAAATAAATTTCAAAAACTGCTTCTGCTTTATTGTTACCAGTATGATTTTATTTCATTTTTCCTAAATATGCATATATATGTGTTTTTTTCCTCTCCCTTTCCCTCCCCTTCAACTCACAAAATTAAAAAAGAAACATGATTATAGCAATGCTTATACAAAAAAACAGATATAGATTGATAAATATCCTAACTGCAACACTCCCGACAGCGAGGATCAGAAAGAACCGGAAAGAGCAAAATCTACCTATACCCACGCTTTGGAATAGAACTCTGTCACATCCTTGGCGTCACGGGAAGCCCAAGCTGCATTGTTACGCATCCCCTCAACGCCCTGCTGAAAGCTGCGCGACATGCCCATCTGCTCCTTTTCATTAAGTTCATTCCAGAAGACTTCCATTTCATTTGCCACTGTTTCCTCTGCCCCATATTCAAGTAACTTTAGTGCACGACCAAGGATAAGACCCGGCAGCCTCATTGCGAGAATTGGCCACATGCGCCTGAGCTCCATTGCATATGCTTTGAACGTCTTTGTATTACAAGCCAAGGAGCTGAGGACGTAGAAAGTGTCTTGGCTGCGGACCTTCCCAGAGACAGCATATTCAAAGAGTTCAGCCACCAAACCATCAACCCCTGAAAAAGCAAGTGCACGAAGATAGTGTGTTCGTTCCATCGCATCCGAAGCCGTCTCGGCAAGCGCCTTTACCTCATCAAAGGCAGCTCTCCCATTTCTTTTCACAAAGGCGGTAAAAACAGCAGCCCGCAGATCTGAAGGTATTGACGTTTTTTGGCGTTCCGCGTATAATTTAAGGGCATACGCAATAGTTTCTTCATCTTCGGCTGCCACAAGACGTGCGAAAAGTGCAGCCCGCAGCTGAATCACATTATGGTCATCAACGGATTCAAAGGCATAACCCAGTCTTTTTATGGCGTTTGAGTACAATGTTCGAAAGTAAGCGTTATGCGCATTTATGGCCTCTTCACCTTGAGATGCCACAATTACTTTCAATTTGGTCTCAAAATCCATAATAGAGAGCCATACCGTGAGGTCGTCTTCATCCTTGTAGTATGAAAGAAGCTTCAACACCTTAACCGCACTGCAATATCCAGCGCGAGTAAAGGCATGATAATCAGAAAAGATGCTAAATCGATCAATATTAGACAGTTTCTTCGTCGACAAAGCAGAAAGTAAATTTTGGAGTAATTCTTCATCCTCATATAAGACACGACAAAATGCGGACTGATCATTATTCACCTTCACCCATGAAGGATGTGGAACAGGTACTGAATTTTTTCGTTCTTCCAAAACTTCGCGTTGAACACCATTTTCTGGTGTGGTAATAAGTAAAGGAATCTTCCAGACAGTTTCGTCCTCTCCCTCACCGGCGTCACCCGTAGCAAGAAAGCGATGTTGGGTTATTAGTAGGCTCTGTTTGTCGCGCAAAGAAGAAACCGTGAGAAATGGATAACCTTGCTTACCTGTCCAAAACTCCAAGATGGGCGCCAACGGTTTTCCTGCCGCTTTGCCCAAAAATTTCCACAAATCTTCTGTTGTCGCATTGCCATATGCGAAATGCTTTAAATACGAAGCCATGCCTTTCTGGAAGACATCTTCTCCAATAAAATTAACGACCATACGAACGATACCTCCACCTTTGCTGTAACTGATCGCATCAAAAATATCATCAATCTCCTTCGCATTTTGAACATCCACTTCCACAGGATGCGAGCTTCGTAAGGAATCAAGTTCAAAGGCTCGCGCGATTTCATCGTGTACAAACTGCGTAAATACATGCCAGCCAGGAAACAATTTGTTTACAGACCAATATTCCATATAGGTGGCAAATGATTCATTGAGCCAAAGTTCTTTCCACCACTGCATCGTCACAAGATTACCAAACCACTGATGTGCCAACTCGTGTGCCACCACCAAAGCAACATGCTGACGATGAGAGGCAGCTGAGTTCTCATCACATAAAAGGGCCGTTTCACGAAATGTAATAAGACCCCAATTTTCCATTGCGCCTGCAGCAAAGTCGGGTATAGCAAGAAGATCGACCTTGGGTAAGATATAGCTGGATTCAAAGAACTCTTCATAAAGTGGCAATACTTTGCAGGCAACATCCAAAGCGAATGAAGCCTTAGATTTATTCCCTTCAGTTGTAAAAACACGAACAAGTGTGTCTTCAGATTGACCATTCCGTACTCCATGCGTTTTTTTTATACTTTGCTCAATACATTCAAATTCACCAATCGTCCAGGCAAGAAGATAAGTCGACATTTTGGGTGTGGGAGCAAATGCCCAAGAGGTCTGCCCATTAACCTCTTCTTTGTAAAGATGTGGCATATTGGAAAGCACCATCATATTTGATGGGGCAGTGATAACCAATTCGAATACCGCTTTTACTGCAGGTTCGTCCCAGCAAGGAATTGCACGACGTGCATCCACAGCCTCAAACTGCGTGGTGCCCATGTGGCACTCTTTTCCCTTGACAATGTATTTGCTTCGGTAAAACCCGGCAAGTTTATCATTTATTTCTCCCTTATAGTCAATTGAAAGAACGGCTTCTCCAATAAAGGGTTTCTGTAAAGGAAATGTCGCTTTCATTTCGACCGCATCAAGAATTATAGATTCAATAGGGATCGTTTCCACGACAGAAGAATTCCCTGTGGGAGTAAGGGTCACCTTGACAAAGGATAACTCATTATAGTTGAGGGTAATGCTATTTTGAAAAATTTTTGCAGTTATCTGTATATCAACATGACCCGTGAACAAAAAAGCATCGAAGTCCGGCAATATGTTTATTTTATAATGGCGCGGCGTAGGATCATCAGGAAGAACATTTCTGATTTTCGCCATATTTTTCCTTTTTCCTACAGTTTTATTTATGTATTTTTTATTTTTTATTTTTATTTTCTTTTCCAAAATAGTGGGAAAGGTCGAAAGACAAAAAAAAAAAAAAAAAAAAAGGGTTGCACAGAAATGCCTTTTCCAGAAAAATACTGAAAAGGAAGAACGATATACTGAGGAAAAATAAAATAAAACAAAATAAAAAATATAATAATAATAATAATAATAATAAGTAAATAGAACAAAAAAGTGAGCAAAAAGCAATCTACATAACACTCATGATATGTATATATTATACAGCAATAAAGAATGACGTGAAGTTTCTCTTCAGTCTGTGGTGATAAACTGCACCCCGAACAGAATTCTTCCGATAAAGTAAACTAAAGGAGATAAATAAATAAATCATTCTAAGGAAATATCACAAATAAAATTTATATACATTTCTGATGAAATAAATACAATGTAACACTCTTTTTCTATTGATGAGAAATTGCTCATGTAGGGAAAAGGCACAATTTGCAACGACAATAGTAATTCAACAAGAAAAAAAAAAAAAAAAAAAAAAAAAAAAGCCACATAACCCAAGACAAATGATTTTAGATGATAAAATGTTTTACAGAGCCAAATACAAAATGGATTCATAGGGCATGGTTCTTCCCATTTTCCCTGTTGCATTTCTTTTCCAAAGTAGCCCCATTTCCTCTGCCTATATATATATATATGAGTGAAAAAAATAACAATGAAATAGTAATAACGCATAATCGGGATAAAGTTATAATATCAAAATAAAAACAATCTAAAGCTTTTTTCTAAATGATAATAAATTCCAATGATTCATTTTATTCATTACATTTATGTAAACAAATAATTTTCTCGCGAAAGATAATTGACTTATGCTCGCGCGGTAAAACCCCCAAAAATGCTCGAGTAAAAGATACTTTACAAGCACGTCTTCTCTTTTGAAGAGGAAAGAGCTCTACAGGCAGCGTTTGATACTCTAGAATGCATTCATTTCTCTTCGAATGCTTTGTATTATTGATGTTTCCCGTTCCACGCACGGCACAAGATGTAGAAAGAACCTTTTCCGCAATAACACTCTCCGACAAAGCTATGCGATCCTCAAGCTCTTTTAGCGTTACGCGAAAGCGATTTATGTCAGAAAGTTCATTTTTTTCAAAAGGATTTTGAATATGCTTTATCATCGGAGCCAACTTTTGAATTTTGGCTTTCCTCATCGAAATAAATTGCCGACTTTTTTCCCCTTCATTCAAGTGCTTTGTTCTAACCGATTTTACAGCGGCAGTTTCATCATTGGGTATAATAAAGGCGATATGTTGATGAGAATGTACATCCCATAAGGCCATATACAATTCATCTGGAATAGGGACAATTGATTTGTTTCCCTGAAACACGCAATCCAAGGAATTTTTTTCCTTTCTAAATAGAACACCTGTTGATACGGCCAAACATTTAGAAAAAACCCAACCCTTCCTTCTTTTCAATGGACTTAAATTTTCATCATATTGATTCGCAACAAATAGCTCGTCCAAAGTTGAGAACCCATCGCCTTCTACGTAACATCGTGAAATTCGTTCTAATCTTTTCCATATACCTCGGTTAAGAGACTTGTGTTGTAAAACAAAGTTGGAAGCCAAAGAAGCCTCAAAACTAGTAGTAACGCACGTTGCCACAGATGCAATTGGGGCCATATGCCCTTTATCATATGCATGCCGTTGTAGTTGCATTGGCTTTACCTGAAATTCCCTCGGTAATGTCCTGTCTGTATAAAAGGCATGTGTTTTATGGTTGTGACGCGCCACTTTAACCATTCCTGAAGTCAAATAGAAGCCACACCATAAAGCCATTTTTAGATTTTTGTCGTACAACAGTGCATAGTTACTACGTGATATTAACTGAAGCGTATCCTCTCTTTTCAAAACAACCATGCCATTTATGGCATTTGTGGTTTTGAAAGATATTCTGGCCCCACGGAGATTGCTTGGTTCCAACCACGCTGGATTGTGGAACCTATGATTCAAACAACGTTGCCCAGCCCCCATCACGCGTCTTACGCGGGTTCGAACCCACAAGCCGCTAAAAACCCCAATAGAATAAGAAGCACCCACCAGAAAACAAATTGGCATACTGAGCACCATCCAATTTGGGGTATATACAGTGTCCAATTGCCTTTTATTTATTGAAGAATCATTATTCCACCACATGCAGCGTCACTTAAATAACCTGGAAAAATGTCTTATTAGTAAATATAGATCGATACAAAAACAAAATTAAGCGAAAAAAAAAAAAAAAAAACAAAGAGGGCATAACCCAAGCCTTGGTATAGTTGGTTAATTACATTCCTCCAGAAATCACCCACAAGAGTAGGACAACAACAAAAGAGTATGAGTAAGTTTAATCATTTTATGTTGCTGCAAATAGAGATAAATATAAATTCCCTGACAGATTTCACACTGATCTGTTAGAAATCCACATTCGTTCCCGACAATAAAAGTAAGCAAAAACAGTGGCAGGCACGCAACCCGCCCCGCTCCTTGCTCAAAAAAAAAAAAAAAAAAAAAAAAAAAGAGAGACAATAACAGCCTGTCCCACCAAAAAGAAAACCACCGCGCCACAACAACCGCCACAGAACAAAACCGCCTCTTGCGTCGCTGGGCCGGCTTCCCCGCCACCCCGCCGAGGGCGGCAGCGCCCCACGCAGACAAACCTCTCCCGTATACTATCATTATTGTTTATTTTTAGCTGCGGGGGAATGGCCGGGCCCTACGAGTGGGCGGCAAAACGGCCCAGCCATGTCCTCTTTGCTCGGCTTGTTGGTGTGGGGCCCGCCCGACGCGACCCTCCCCGCCCCACGCGGGAGGCGAGCGAAAGGCGCACTCGGCACCTCCTTTTCGTCAGTCATGAATGATCGTGGGTGTGGGGAGTCACGCTGGCCTCGCCGTGGACCACGGAATGCATCCGTCGCGGCAATGGCAACAACATGGCGAGGGTGCGAGGTGTTTGTGTTTGATTTCCTCGTTCCTGTGCTGGAGGAAATCGAGTCGCGGACTGTTTTTTATACTTTTCTCTCCTGTGCCCTCTCTTCACTCCGTGTGCGTGTCGCTGCGTAGATGGGGTGTCTTTCAGGGCCCGTGAGAAGGATGTTATCGAGAGGGCTGGCTGCCCAATTTAATATATTTCCTGGCAAACCGTGGGGAGTATTTCCGTGTGATCCTTTTCCCATCTTATGGTCCTTTGAAAGGCCCCGACGGAAGGAACCAAGGAACCGATAGCGGCGCGACGGATTTTATTTATTTATTTTTATTTTTGCCATCCACCCTCCTTGATTCCGACCTTGCGGCGGGGTCTTGTGGCTGGAGGGCCCAAAGTCTTCCATTTCGTAAGTAATAAATATCCCCAATCCGAATACACCGCACCGTGGCACGAGAGTGCCTCTCAGAATATAAAAATATATTTGGGAAAAACTTTGGGGATGTGGCGAGGCCGCTGCCTCTCCATGGCCCTCTTCTTTCCCGTCCTATTTTATTAGGATCTTGTGAAAAGAATGATCGTGGGAGAGCTGGCTAACTTAATTGATTTATGTATATCCTGATAAATGAAGGCATTCTTTATGATACTTTCTACCGTATGAATCTTTTGGGAGGAACGCGACTTTGTAGGGGCAGAGAGCCGATAGGGGCCAGATAATATTTGTTTTTATTTTTTACAGACACACAGCCAGGTAAGTTTAAGGAAATGGCATTGGTTCCCTACACGCCCTCCGAGTGGTGTGATATTGGCGCCCGTCTCTGGGACATGGTGTGCCAATGTGACGAGACCCAGGTGCAAATGACGTTCGTTAACGGTAACCAGATGTCAGACGAGACGTTAACCGCGGCCGCATCATCGACAGGCTTGTGCTTGTTCCATGGACCAATCTCTAAAGCATGGCAGGGTTCTACTATTATTGGAAATATTGCGAATCTACGGGCGCCTCGGATCCCTAATTTAGAGACACAAGCGCTCCTGCCCGCTATGGGGGCAGCCCGGGAGTTGGGGCACCAACAAGGGCTCATCACTGCTGAAAGGAGCGCCTGAATTTTGATTACGCTAACGCCGTCGCGGACGTGCAGAATCGGAATGCTCAGCTCAACTCGCAGGTTGAGGAGGCGCATATTAACCTTTCGTTAAGGGAATCCAATATCGCCGGGGCCGGCAACCAGGTCTCAGAACTACAACGGCAATTGGAGGACGCTCACGCCCAATTACGGGAGCGCGAATTCAACTTGGGAAGGCTCACGGGTCAATTCCAGGAACGGGAGGCACGCCAAAATGCACAACAACCCGCGCGGGACGCGGAGACGGCGGGGCGGGACGAGGCCCCCGCTACTCGACACGTTGCCAACGGTGGCGTATCTACACTACCGCATCAAACGGATATCTTGATGGCTGGAGGCGTGCCTAGCAGCGCGGCCCGACACAGTTCGGCGGCTTACAGACGCCCTCACGGCAACGTTGGGAGACCACATTTCCACCCTTCCACGCCGTTGCCTTCCCGCACATCTTCCCTGGAAGCCCAATCACCTATGGAAGAGGACCGCGGTTTCTGCGCATTTGGCGTCACCACGTGGCCCACGCGTATATGGAATGAGGGCGCCTCCGGAGTCGTTTTCGACCTCCGGTGCGCATACCAATGCTGGCAACAGGAGAACGAGCAGGTTAAACTTGCCTTTGACAATTTGTTCGAGTGGATCGGCGTGCTGGAAGGCCTGCAGGATCCCACCGATCGCTTCATAAATTTGGGGAGGTCCCTACTGAATACATTCCGGATGCAGCTCACGATTGCATCCGATCCCAGCATCCGGCTCTCCAAACTGCGCGCCCGTCTTTACACCGCTGTTCGCCAGACGGACACCTATGCGAGGGCAGCCCAGCCTCTCGTCGATCGGCGAGAAACCCAACGCACTTTGCGATGACAACGATGTCATACCTATGGACACGAGGCATCTAAATGCAACGTGCGCCCCAGAGG
>NW_001849505.1:195589-206686 GCF_000209065.1 Trypanosoma cruzi
GCAGAGGGGCTGCCGCACGCCGCTCATGAATGCTAGCGACGGCAGCCCCATCCAATCCGCCACCTCCCACCAATCCTCGCAGGCAGCGCACCGCACCGCCGACGCTCCATCCGATCTTTTAAATTGCTTGACGCAGTCGACGAGAAGGGAAAAGGAGCTTATCCCCCAACGACGCTCGACTGTGGTACGACGAATCGCCGAAATCCCCGCTTTGGGCCAGCTATATGAGGAGAGCGAAGGAGGTCGCTCGAGAGATGTGGGTGCCGCCAACGTGGGAGCGGGGAATGTCTCTAGCGGGGCATGTCAGCTTGCGTGGATAACGGCGAGTCGTTGGTCCGAGGTTGCGGCCCTGACTCCCAACAATTTCACAATGGAGCCGGACGGGACCATAATTTTGGATCGGTCCGTGGCGCGAAAGACGGCGAGGGCGGATCCCCACCGCGCCTCGCGGTTCGTCAGGATACGAGGGCAGGACGCGTTTGTCATTATAAAGTTATGCTGGACACTTCAACACAACGAAGAGCTCACGAATCTTGCGACCGCCCAAGTCGAACGAGCTCTGGCTCCTTGGAATGCCACGGCGCATTCCATAAAACGGGGTGCGTTGCGGCGCGCTGCTCCAATCGTAAGGAAATACAATTCTGACCCAGACGTGATCTCGCTGTTGGTGAGGCGCGTCGATTTTTTTGAACCTCCCCAGAACTCAGTCCGATATTTGAGGAGTTACACCACAATGCCGACCCAGGTGTCGTCGCTGGCCGCATTGGTCTGAAGAAAGGAACTGCGGAGGGGCAGGAACTCTGGTTGAAAGCAGAGGAGCCGTTTTCCCATTATTTTTACCACCCTGCTACAATAACGAGACGCGCGACAAGGACGCGTCTGGCCACTCCACAAGTTGAACTAACCATCCCGCTGCAGCAGGTCAACATGCCCGTATTGAATACCAAAGTGGATCCAGAACCGGTTGGACCCGGCCATCTTGGAGAGACGAATGCAAGTTTGCGAACTCGTCGGGCGGTCCCCTTTCCCTCAATCCTCCTCCGGTAAGGCGCGCAAAAGCTTACGGAGGATTCCAGCGATGACGCGCGATTATTGAAGGAAGCGGGAGTAATCGAGGACGCTTTTTCTGCAAGAACAGTCGGATAGATAATGCCCTTTTTGGTGGTGGTGGAGAAAACCACCGGTTTGCGACGAACATGGATCGCGTGGCCACGCGACAAGAACAGAGACGTTCCTTCTGAGGTTCATGCTCCTCGTTTGCACATTTCCCATTATTTGCCACCTGTGATGGCTGAGGCCGCCTCCTGCCTGGATTTAAAGGCATCCCCTTTTCATTTCTCTTTACCGCGGGAGACTCGGTATCTCTTTCGATGCCGCTTGGAGGACGGCACGCTGGTGGAGCTGACACGGCTCCCAATGGGATACAAGGCCAGCCCAGAAATTCTCCAGATAATTACCTTGGCAATTGCGGGGTGACGACGGTGGTTCACCCCCTCTGGGCTACACCTCCATTGGTGCGTGTCGACGTTTGGACCGATAATATGCGCAGTGCAGGGTCGAGAAACGGTGCGACATTGTGGGAAACCCAAGTGCTTCGTAATGCGGACGGCCGTCACGCCACGATAGGGGAGGACAGCGAATCGGGCGCTGCGCAGTACACCTTCCTGTGGGTGCAGTTTGATCACACACACCGTGCGGTATCCCTGAGTGAGAAGTTTGTCCGGTCTGTATGCGCCATGTCAGCGCTGAAATCCTTAACCATCGCGGAAATGGAAGTTATGGCGTCACGCTTTTTGCCCGCGGCAGCCATTTTGTGCACGCGTTTATGTGCATATTACTTTTTCATCAAGGCAGTGCGACAACGGTTATCCGCACTTAACCGGGTGATTGTGCTGAAGACATCCCCGGCGAACCTTCCGCCGTCAGCGGCTGGTTCGGGCGAGAGACTACGACACATCATCGAGAACAATCGTAAGCGAATCATCAAGCCCACTGAAAAGGCATCGGCCGCCGTCACGGATGCGTCGCTCAATGAATGGGGAGCCGTTATCATTCCAGACTCCGGCGACGTTAAAATTTCCGGAGGAGAGTGGAAGAGGAAGCCTTTTCTTATCATGCAGGCCGAGGTGCGTGCGGTACGCCTGGCCTTAACGGCCTTTTCCGCCATCTTGCCATCCACCATGGACGTTTGGGTGGACAACACTTTGCCGCGAGGAGCGACGAATAAAGGCAGCTCGAAATCACACGTAATGATGTGGGAGCCACGACGGATTTATGATTTTTTGGAGTCTTGCGGAATAAAGGCATCCTTTGCCTACGTGCGGTTTGCAGAAAACCCCGCAGACGGCATATCACGCGGTCGTGTTTTACGCTTCAGGACTTGGCGAAGGGGCGGAACTTGCGAAGGGGAGCGGCGGGGTCTTGTGGTTGGAGGACCCAAAAGTCCGCCACTTCGTAAGTAATTATATTTCAGATCCCAACTGAGGACAAAGCACCATGCTAGTGGTCCACGGAATTATATATATTGAATGAAAAGAAAACATTGAAGCAATTAAATAACGAACCTTTTTTCCTAACTTGTTTGGTTTCCATAGATTATTTCAGGATCCGGCCAGCAGCCCAGGCGAACATTTTTTTGTGCTTCGGCCTTATTTGGAGGCTGTGTCTGTTTTTTGTTGTTCTCTGTGCGTGCGCTGCGGTAATTTGTGGTGCTGCTCCTCTTTCTCTTGTGGCTGCAGCGTCTCTTTCTCCCTCTGTTCCTCTTTCCTTCTGCTTCTTTTTCTGCAGACAAGGCCTGTGCTACCACCACCACTACCACGACTAATACCACTGCTGCCGCCCGCACCTCAGGAACAGACAAATTGTCTCCAAGCCATGCGCCAGCCACGCCACACCGCGCTGCTTCCGCTGCCGTGGCTCATGATGGTGGTGTGTTGCGCCGGTGTTTGCGTTGCCGCCGATCGTGCAGTGAAGCACCGCTGTGGGTTTTACGCGATGATGAAGAAATACGGCCGGCTGCCGACTGCGGTGGTGCGTGAGGTGCCGCGCCGGGGACAGGGCGCCATGCAAGCGTACACCGCTGCCAGCGAGGATGGGGACGATGGCTGGGCTCCGATCCGCATCAAGGTGTCCGCGGAGGACATGTTCGACCCGTTGAGGCACTGCACTGCGGCGGGGGATCTGCGCATTGACCACTTTGGCCGCGCAATAACATGCGAGGCGGACGACGTGTTGACGGAGGAGAGGAGGAGCATTGTTTTGAGGCAAATTCTCCCCGCCGCCATTCAACTGCACGCGGAGCGTCTCTCCGTGAGGCCCGTGACGCGCCCCGTCCTCATTCCTCGAACCGGTCTGGGTATGTGCAATAACTTCACCATCCCACACAAGCACCGCACGGTGGGTGTGGCTGGCGCCGACATGATTATCTACGCGAACGGTTTTCCGACTTCTGATCCAGCCGCGTGGGCGGCTTCGTGCGTTTGGCTGGATGATGGTCGTCCATTTGCCGCTGCCGTGAACTTTGACCCGAGGCAAGTAGCGGTGACAAATGAATACGTGCGAGTGGCGGTCCACGAGTTTGGGGCATGCTCTTGGGTTCGTACAACCGCAGTTTTTGCTGTTAAATATGATTTCCGAGGTCCCGAACGTGCGCGGGAGTTCCAAGGTGTCGGTGATTTCAACGCCAAAGACGAAGGCGATGGCGCGTCAGTACCACAACTGCCCCACGCTTGAGGGCATTGAGCTGGAGGACGAGGGCGGTTGTGACACTGTACTGTCGCATTGGAGGAAGCGCAACATGAAGGACGAGATGATGACTAGTGATATGGAGGTTGGGCAGTACTCGGCACTGACGCTTGCAGCATTCGAGGACATGGGTGTTTATTTGGCAAACTACAGCGCGGCGGAGTTGTTGTGGTGGGGCAACAACTCTGGCTGTGGGCTGCTAGAAAAGAAGTGCTTGACCGACGGCATCACCGAATGCCCTGATCTGTTCTGCAACCAGTTTGACGACGATGAAAGGTTGCTCTGCACGTACGACCGTTTGTCTCTGGGGCTCTGTGACCTGAAGAGGCACGAGGAAGCCTTGCCACAGGAGTATCAGTACTTCGCTGATCCCCGAGTTGGCGGTGATGGCCTCTACATGAGCAGATGCCCGTATGTCAAGGAGTATTCTAATGGTGGGTGCACCAACGGCGATCCTTCAGCAATGCTTGGCAGTGTCGTTGGCCCGAACTCGCGGTGCGTGAAGGGGCGGGATCTTCAATTCGAGGACAAATATATTGGCGATGTGTGTGTGGACACTCGATGCGGCGACGGCACACTGAGCGTGCGATTTCTTCGTGACGATGCGTGGCACGAGTGCCAGGCGGGTGAGACCGTCACGCCGCCATCGGGTCCGTGGCGTGGGAGCATTGTGTGCCCCCAATACGCCGATTTGTGCACCGCCTTCCCAAACATCAGCAGCCACCCAATACCGGTCGTTGACCCGCCTCTAGCGGACGACCCGACATCCGCGGAGGGTGCGGAGGGAGACGAGGGTGAGGTTCCGAGGAAGCGGCCGCCCCCTTCTTCCCGGCCTCCTCGCCACTCGGGAAAGGGTCGCGCTCTGATCCGCAAAACGCTCGCGTCGCGTGTGCTCGCCCCCGCTTGGGGCCCTTTGGTTCGGTAGCGCTGGCGGAAATGAGGTGGGCCCGCGGTTTCCTTCGCCACCCTCGTGCTGCATTCTTTCCTTTAGCTTGGGGGTTCCGCGGAATCCAGGCTAGAAAAAAAAAAAAAGGAACAGAAAAAACAAAGCGAACTCGCCAGAAATGTTTGCTCCGCCGGCTTGGCGCCGCGTTTTCCGAACCTTACCCCGATTGCCCGCCCCTCCTTTTTTTCTTTTCCATTTTTTTTTTTTTTTTTTTTTCACTGCAATGCGGTTTCCCGCGTTTAGCATTGTCATTTATTAACTATTACTGTCGCCTTTCAGTTTATTCTCTCAATCGTCGACCCTGTCGCGCTGGTACGCGCAGAGCATCTTCTCCGAAGCCGCGGCGCGCTCCTCGTTTCTCCGTTTCTCTTGCCTTTTAAACTCCGGCAGCCGGTCAGAGAGGTACTGGAGTTTCGCTGCCTCCAGGGCTTGCTCTAGCGTTTCCATCCCTCGGCCGGATGCCGCGGAGACGCTCGCAACAGGGAGGCTCTCATAGAACCCATGGGTAAACAACGAAAGGGATTGGACGAGACTCCCGGCGTAGTTGCCGTTGTCGCTGTTGCTGTTGACCGCGTCGGCGAGTGCATCAGGGTCTTTCATCCAAAGGGCTACTGCGTCGGACGAAACCACATCGGTTTTATTGAAGGCAAGAAGCAGTGGAATTTGCTGCTTCAACATGATGCTGCTCGAGTACAACATGGTGCTCATGAACGTTTGTGGACTTGCGCAGCGTGTCGTGTCCGCAACGAAAAGCAGTACGGTTGGCCAAGTCGCTGCGAAGGTCTCCGCAATGATCTGCCCAGACGCGGACCACGTGAAGACTTCAATCTGGCCGGGTGTATCAACTACGATCCATTCTAAATTCTCCTTTTTTTCAAGGATGCTGATTGCTTGATGGAACTTGGTGGCAAAAAGGTTCAACGCAGTCATGATGGCCCCGTTGGGTCCCAAACGGTACTGCTTCATGACTTCCTTGTAGTTTACAGTATCGCGAATGTCAATATTCACGTTGTATGGAACATCCGCAACAGCCGGATCCAAGTTCATAAAATAGGCTCGCTTGTTTTGCTCCATCGCGTAGTGTTGCATTCGATGAACCAGCGTCGTCTTACCAGTTCCCGCCATCCCCACCACGAGGACCACCAACGGCCGGTGGTCTTGTTGCATGCAGAATGTGGAAGAAGAGCGTCCTTCATCCCACACGCACGCAAACGCAAAAATAAACAAACAAAAAGAGGTGAACAACCCAACTAAACAACCAGTCAAGAAGACAAGTGGCATTGAAAGCGCAGAGATCAAGGGAAGAGAGAGTTCAGAAAATGTTTACTTTCCACCTTTTTTTTTTTTTTTAATGCTTCCGGAGAAATCCCCATATCTTCCTCCTTTATCGAAACCCATAGAGAGGGTTAGGGATAAATAAAGGACAAATGTCTTGCCAAAAGGGATTCTCCCTCCTCCTCCTCCTCCTCTTCCGTTACCGCATTCCTCTTCTCGTTTCTCATGGAGTCAATAACCACACATCCATTCACATCTTGACGGCAACTGATGTTCCTCGTCAGTGTTGTTGCTAATAGCGAATAAACTCAATCGAGTGCAAAGGCTAAAAGAGATTTAACCCGATCAAACTCCATACGTAGTGTGGCCTCATCCGGGCGTGACTCCAAAAGACTTTGCCATGCACTCTGTACATTTCCCAAGAAACGTATCAAATCATGCCGCATTGTTAACTGAGTTCCCGCAATGCGCTGAGATATAGCGGAGGCAAGGGAAAGACAAAGCGCTAGAACCCTTGTGTTGTTATTCTTCCCATTGCAAAAAGGATACTTATGCGCGCCAAGCCGGCAAGAGAGAAAAAACAATCGCTGATGATGCAACGGAGTCAAAAACATCGCCTTCAAGGAGCGTGGAGGATCTGCATATACAGCTTGCAGCATGCTCAAAGCACCCTGCAAGAATTCTGAATTCAATTCCTCTCTAAAAAAAACACTTTCACATAATTTCCGATGGCGTTCCTCCCTCATTATGCCTTCGATGATGTGTGCAAAATAAGAAGTGGCATCCGCACAACATCGGGGGTGTCGCAGCCACCATTCAGCATACCCTGAGGCTGCAAGCTCAAGCGGCCACGCCCTAAACATATCAAACCAACGTTTGTTTTCAGCCGTTTCCATTTCTTGGTGGTTTCTGGCGCTGGACGCAACATAATCACCAGCAAAAGTATACGAGAGGGTGGAATGAAGTTCCTTCAAGAAACTGGATGAATTTTCAAGGTCCCACTGGGTCGACGGGAGGATCTCATTTTCAACTGAAGCCTGCTGCAGGTACCTTCCAACCATATCTTCATTAACCTCAAAACACGAGACACGGCGACCCAAGCCCCGCTCCGCGGTAACATCGTCCACGGCAGTAGCACCATCAACGGTGGTACCGCAAACGTCATCATAGGGCAAAAACCGCGCACTCACCTGAACAGGTGCGTTCATTCTGCGTCTACGCCTCGTCGTCGGCATCATCTGCTTCGCACCTACCGAGGCCGCTGTGAAACCCCCTTTTCCTCTATTAGCGCCGGTGTGTGTAACAAATGAGGCCTCCGTCAGATCATCAGGCCCATTTTTCATGAGACTAATCTCACTAGATAGCTTCATGTGTGCTAAAGAGAAAACGAACTCAATATACACTCAACCAACTCCAATTGAAGGCTACTTAACCACGCCCCTCGCCCCACCCTCCACTCCACCCACACGCTCTTCTCCCCTTCTATGCGGGTGGGCGTCCTTTTCTAGCAGTTACAATTGGCCAAGAAAACAATTAAGTAGTGTTGGAAAGAAGCTAATTGCAGCAAAAAACAATTCCCACGTACGCCTTCCCTGCCGTAGCGGTAGCAGTGGACGCACGAGTAGGGAAGAAGAACTCAAATTTCACAAACAACTGACTGCATGCTCGACAGCACACAAAAATTAAAAAGCCGCCGTACAAAAAGTAAACCCACACACACGCACAGGTCGGTACAGTCACCAACCCTGTGGAAATAAGGCCTTGAAGCGACGGACATAAAACTTCTGTCGGGGACCGCCAACATCGGATCCATATTGTCCACGCGCTCTCCAAATGTCACGGCTGTGCGTCAACGGCATCTGTCCAATCTTCCCGTGATAGTCCGGATGCACATGGTACATCGATGACTTGAATTCAGTCACCTCTGGCGTTTTTATTTCCGCATTTCCCACGGCATTACACCGCTCCATCTCCCTAATGCGCTGACGATCCCGTTCAAGGGAATGATGCATCATTTCCCTCGAAACCTCATCTCGGGAATGGAACCAGTACATGTTCTCGGCGTAGGTCTGAATAGCGGCGGCCCGTTCCCACCCCAAAAGAAGCTTGTAATCCACCTCCTTCGTCGTTAGTGAATCATTGAGAGGATGCCGAAAGGCACCTCGAACTTCCTCCGTCACTATTTCTCGCCGAGAACGTAATGGAAACCGATTTGCCCCTTTAAGAAGGGCACGGTAGAGGCGCAGCTTCTCTTGTCGCTTGTATACATTCATAGACATTTCCACGGCACAGAATACGCACTTATACCTTGTACGCGCACATATATATATATATATATGTTTTCTTTGGAAAAAGAGGAAGGCCCAACAGCACGCCGCAGCCCTCCACGCCAAGACAGATCACGCAGCAGGAGAACCACCCCACCTAGAAAAAGTAAAAAAAAAAAAAAAAAAAGAAACATGCCCCACCTCAAAACCCCCAACAAAAGGAAAGAGAGAGAGAGAGGACAATACACGCACACAACACACCCACATACGTATATATGCGCACATTAGAGTGGCCAACCAACCCACACCAAAAGAAAAGGTGACGCCCCACCTCTTCATATAAAACACGTCACCGCAAAAGATGATCATCGGCCACATGCAGAAAAATACCGCAAAAAAATAAAAATAAAAATAGTTTTCCGTGCCTGGATGAGGCCGTTTTACATATTCCCAGAAACGGGACACCACAATGAGAGGTGGCAGTTTGGCTCACCGCACCACCCGACATCCCCCACACTTCAGAAAAGATTGATCCAACACCCAAACACAAGTAAAAAAACAAACAAAACACATAAATCATATTTTGTCCTAACCGAACTCGTAGTGAACAGAGGAAGCGGCAGTCTTTTTTAGGACTTCACATCCGCCGGACAACTCCGCATTAAGAGCGGCAGCGACAGAAAAAGCAGTAAAAAAAAAAAAAAAAAACCGCGCCCACCAATTCTAATTGCGGTACCATCGGAAAAAAGTTCAAGTCATCAATAACTAAATACATGGCGGCTAATTAATGCACTTTATCATCTGCTCGGCCTCATCGTGACGCACATTCTTCCCTCAATTTACGGAGTAAAATAATGAAATAAAAAAAAAAACTCTCCCCATTCTAGTGGCACAGTTTTAACGACTTATTGTGAACATTCACAATGACACGTTTCTCCTCCACCTTCCTTCCTTCCTTTTCCTCCCACAGCAGGCTTGCCGCCAGCGTAAATAGGGAAAAAGATGAGATGCTGGCGAGAAAAAGGGCGCGCCGCCTACACGCACGCAGTCCTACACCGAGAGGAGGGAAAAATAAAAATAACAAAAACAAAAACAAAGAGTGGTGGAAACAAATCATGCCTTTTGATCCGCTCTTTCCGCACGGTGCTTCCTTGCTCCCAGCAGCCACTGCATTACCCCACACATCTCGTCTTTTTCAAAATCAAAAATGGTGGGCGCACATGCAGGAACTGCAAGAGACACGTGTACATATACACACAATGCGGCAGAGAGGCGTAAACAATAAAACAAAACAAACCAAAGACGAAAAACAAAAAAAAAACCTAAAACACATCCCCGTCATCGTACACAGTGGTTTCTTGATTCTTTATCACCCTAGGGACCTCAACGTTTTCGTATCCAGAGGGAGCAGTCATGGGCACCCCATCACCCAACGTTGAATAGCGCATCATCTGGCTGTCATCGTTGTAGATTCCACCATCCCCGTCAATTGGATGAAGAGGCTCACTGTTCACCTCCCGCAAGACCATGTGCACCACCCACTTCGATTCATCGTCAGCACCGCGGCAACGGCAGAAACAGGCAGTGATTATCGCGACAGCAACAATAACCGGCACCAATATTGCAATCAAGATAACGTACCAACGCTTATGCACCCACGGAATCTCCACAGTCGGTGGAAGCGTCGTAGTGCTGACGACGTACCCCTCTTGAGTCTCACAGACAACGCCAAACGTTTTTTCGGGCGTTTCTTTATCGTACTTGGGCACACCTTGCCCGTCATACCACGTCGCCTTCTCATCGCTTTGGTTCGTATCCATACGAAACATTAAGAACAACTGGCCGTGCTTAGGCAACTCAGGGCCCCAATAAGCATCGTACCCGTTCATTGGCCCTGCGTCAATAAGCGTATACACTGTACCCCTGAAAAACGAAACACCGTGACCATCGGATGAGGAGTCGATAAACGCACCCTCATTCCACTTGTAAATACATTTTAACGATGCCGACTTATTACCACGTAGGCACCTTTGTTCGGGCGGCGTCGAATTCGCTGTGTACTCGGCAGTCCCGCCAAGGTACGAACGGAATGTTTCATCTTTATTGGATGCAAGCTCTCTCAACTCAGCCGCGATAGAAATATGTGCAGCAGGTGTTTGATCCGCAGCAAGAAGGCCTCCACCATTAAAACAAGAAACCTGGGAGTTAGTGTAATCAACGCGGCCACCAAAATTGCTGCTAAATATGGAATTGGCGTGGTGGAAATACTTCGTGATTCCAATGGTCACGTGTTTCTCCTCCTCCCCTGCAGCAGTAAAGGAGGGATGGCTGCCCAGGTACTGCAGCAGGAGGAACAGCACCATCCACCGGACTGCGTTCCTTGTCGCAGAGCGCATTCGAATGCCCATTGCTTCGAATTCCACGATATTACTCGTCGTGCGGGAGAGCGTGTGGGTCCACTATTTTCGCGTGGTAGAGACAAAATGAAGGGAGAGGCACAACAACGGTGTGAAAAGAGAGCTCTAGGGGCGCAGGAACGCCCAGTCGAATGATCACAATTCTTGAGAGGGTCGGGCAAAATGACACGCGAGAAACAATCCCTGCGGCCTTGTAAGGGGGGAAGGACCCCGGCCTGCAAAGATTCACATACGCATACGAGGAGTAATTACTGTGCACGCAAAAAGGAACGCAACATCTCAGCGTCCCCAACGCAAAATAAAAAAGGGATCCTCGTGAGTCCAACACACGGACCCACACTGGCCAGCACCTTCCGCACCGCTCCCCCATCCGTAACGGTGCATGGGCAAAAGAGAACAGGCGCAGCGCGACCCCGTACAGGGAACAACCTGAGCAAA
Source organism: Trypanosoma cruzi (assembly GCF_000209065.1). NCBI lineage: Eukaryota > Euglenozoa > Kinetoplastea > Trypanosomatida > Trypanosomatidae > Trypanosoma > Trypanosoma cruzi. The sequence continues at coordinate 206,677 of NW_001849505.1, forward strand.
AGCAAAGGGT
>NW_001849505.1:206786-208744 GCF_000209065.1 Trypanosoma cruzi
TATGCCGTCTGCGGAAACCCCGCAGAACGCACGTAGGCAAAGGATGCCCGTACTCCGCAAGACTCCAAAAAATCATAAATCCGTCGTGGCTCCCACATCATTACGTGTGATTTCGAGCTGCCTTTATTCGTCGCTCCTCGCAGCAAAGTGTTGTCCACCCAAACGTCCATGGTGGACGGCAAGATGGCGGAAAAGACCGTTAAGGCCAGGCGTACCGCACGCACCTCGGCCTGCATGATAAGAAAAGGCTTCCTCTTCCACTCTCCTCCGGAAATTTTAACGTCGCCGGAGTCTGGAATGATAACGGCTCCCCATCCATTGAGCGACGCATCCGTGATGACGGCGGCCGATGCCTTTTCAGAGGACTTGATGATTCGCTTACGATTGTTCTCGATGATGTGTCGTAGTCTCTCGCCCGAACCAGCCGCTGACGGCGGAAGGTTCGCCGGGGATGTCTTCAGCACAATCCCCGGTTAAGTGCGGATAACCGTTGTCGCACTGCCTTGATGAAAAAGTAATATGCACATAAACGCGTGCACAAAATGGCTGCCGCGGGCAAAAAGCGTGACGCCACAACCTCCATTTCCGCGATGGTTAAAGATTTCAGCGCTGACATGGCGCGCACAGACCAGACAAACTTGTCACTCAGGGATACCGCACGGTGTGTGTGATCAAACTGCACCCACAGGAAGGTGTACTGCGCAGCGCCCGATTCGCTGTCCTCCCCTATCGTGGCGTGACGGCCGTCCGCATTACGAAGTACTTGGGCTTCCCACAATGTCGCACCGCTTCTCGACCCTGCACTGCGCATATTATCGATCCAAACGTCGACACGCACCAATGGAGGTGTAGCCCGGAGGGGGTGAACCACCGTCGTCACCCCGCAATTGCCAAGGTAATTATCTGGAGAATTTCTGGGCTGGCCTTGTATCCCATTGGGAGCCGTGTCAGCTCCACCAGCGTGCCGTCCTCCACGCGGCATCGAAAGAGATGCCGAGTCTCCCGCGGTAAAGAGAAATGAAAAGGGGATGCCTTTAAATCCAGGCAGGAGGCGGCCTCAGCCATCACAGGTGGCAAATAATGGGAAATGTGCAAAAGAGGAGCATGAGCCTCAGAAGGAACGTCTCTGTTCTTGTCGCGTGGCCACGCGATCCATGTTCGTCGCAAACCGGTGGTTTTCTCCACCACCAAAAAGGGTATTATCTATCCGACTGTTCTTGCAGAAAAAGCGTCCTCGATTACTCCCGCTTCCTTCAATAATCGCGCGTCATCGCTGGAATCCCCCGTAAGCTTTTGCGCGCCTTACCGGAGGAGGATTGAGGGAAAGGGGACCGCCCGACAAGTCCTCAAACTTGCATTCGTCTCTCCAAGATGGCCGGGTCCAACCGGTTCTGGATCCACTTTGGTATTCAACACGGGCACGTTGACCTGCTGCAGCGGGATGGTTAGTTCAACTTGCGGAGTGGCCAGACGCGTCCTTGTCGCGCGTCTCGTTATTGTAGCAGGGTGGTAAAAATAATGGGAAAACGGCTCCTCTGCTCTCAACCAGAGTTCCTGCCCTTCCGCAGTTCCTTTCTTCAGACCAATGCGGCCAGCGACGACACCTGGGTCGGCATTGTGGTGTAACTCCTCAAATATCGGACTGAGTTCTGGGGAGGTTCAAAAAAATCGACGCGCCTCACCAACAGCGAGATCACGTCTGGGTCAGAATTGTATTTCCCCACGATTGGAGCAGCGCGCCGCAACGCACCCCGTTTTATGGAATGCGCCGTGGCATTCCAAGGAGCCAGAGCTCGTTCGACTTGGGCGGTCGCAAGATTCGTGAGCTCTTCGTTGTGTTGAAGTGTCCAGCATAACTTTATAATGACAAACGCTTCCTGCCCTCGTATCCTGACGAACCGCGAGGCGCGGTGGGGATCCGCCCTCGCCGTCTTTCGCGCCACGGACCGATCCAAAAT
>NW_001849505.1:208844-210430 GCF_000209065.1 Trypanosoma cruzi
ACAAAAACAAAGAGTGGTGGAAACAAATCATGCCTTTTGATCCGCCCTTTCCGCACGGTGCTTCCTTGCTCCCAGCAGCCACTGCATTACCCCACACATCTCGTCTTTTTCAAAATCAAAAATAGTGGGCACACATGCAGGAACTGCAAGAGACACGTGTACACATACACACAATGCGGCAGAGAGGGGTAAACACAAAAAAAACCTAAAGCACATCCCCGTCATCGTACACAGTGGTTTCTTGATTCTTTATCACCCTAGGGACCTCAACGTTTTCGTATCCAGAGGGAGCAGTCATGGGCACCCCATCACCCAACGTTGAATAGCGCATCATCGGGCTGTCATCGTTGTAGATTCCACCATCCCCGTCAATTGGATGAAGGGGCTCACCGTTCACCTCCCGCAAGACCATGTGCACCACCCACTTCGATTCATCGTGGCCACCGCAAGAACGGCAGAAGCAGACAGTGATTATCGCGACAGCAACAATAACCGGCACCAATATTGCAATCAAGATAACGTACCAACGCTTATGCACCCACGAAATCTCCACAGTCGGTGGAAGCGTCGTAGTGCTGACAACGTACCCCTCTTGAGTCTCACAGACAACGCCAAACGTTTTTTCGGGCGTTTCTTTATCGTACTTGGGCACACCTTGCCCGTCATACCACGTCGCCTTCTCATCGTTTTGGTTCGTATCCATACGGAACATTAAGAACAACTGGCCGTGCCCAGGCAACTTAGGGCCCCAATAAGCATCGTACCCGTTCATTGCCTTTGCGCCAATAAGCGTATACACTGTACCCCTGAAAAACGAAACACCGTGACCATCGGATGAGGAGTCGATAAACGCACCCTCATTCCACTTGTAAATACATTTTAACGATGCCCGACGCTCACCACGTAGGCACCTTTGTTCGGGCGGCGTCGAATTCGCTGTGTACTCGGCAGTCCCGCCAAGGTACGAACGGAATGTTTCATCTTTATTGGATGCAAGCTCTCTCAACTGAGCCGCGATAGAAATATGTGCAGCAGGTGTTTGATCCGAAGCAAGAAGGCCTCCACCATTAAAACAAGAGACCTGAGAGTTAGTGTAATCAACGCGGCCGCCAAAATTGCTGCTAAATATGGAATTGGCGTGGTGGAAATACTTCGTGATTCCAATGGTCACGTGTTTCTCCTCCTCCCCTGCAGCAGTAAAGGAGGGATGGCTGCCCAGGTACTGCAGCAGGAGGAACAGCACCATCCACCGGACTGCGTTCCTTGTCGCAGAGCGCGTTCGAATGCCCATTGCTTCGAATTCCATGATATTACTCGTCGTGCGGGAGAGCGTGTGGGTCCACTATTTTCGCGTGGTAGAGACAAAATGAAGGGAGAGGCACAACAACGGTGTGAAAAGAGAGCTCTAGGGGCGCAGGAACGCCCAGTCGAATGATCACAATTCTTGAGAGGGTCGGGCAAAATGACACGCGAGAAACAATCCCTGCGGCCTTGTAAGGGGGGAAGGACCCCGGCCTGCAAAGATTCACATACGCATACGAGGAGTAATTACTGTGCACGCAAAAAGGAACGCAACATCTCAGCGT
>NW_001849505.1:210530-211989 GCF_000209065.1 Trypanosoma cruzi
TAAGAATTGGGCACACTTTTGGGTTTTGCAGCCACAAGACCCCGCCGCTCCCCTTCGCAAGTTCCACCCCTTCGCCAAGTCCTGAAGCGTAAAACACGACCGCGTGATATGCCGTCTGCGGAAACCCCGCAGAACGCACGTAGGCAAAGGATGCCCGTACTCCGCAAGACTCCAAAAAATCATAAATCCGTCGTAGCTCCCACATCATGACGTGTGATTTCGAGCTGCCTTTATTTGTCGCTCCTCGCAGCAAAGTGTTGTCCACCCAAACGTCCATGGTGGACGGCAAGATGGCGGAAAAGACCGTTAAGGCCAGGCGTACCGCACGCACCTCGGCCTGCATGATAAGAAAAGGCTTCCTCTTCCACTCTCCTCCGGAAATTTTAACGTCGCCGGAGTCTGGAATGATAACGGCTCCCCATCCATTGAGCGACGCATCCGTGACGGCGGCCGATGCCTTTTCAGAGGGCTTGATGATTCGCTTACGATTGTTCTCGATGATGTGTCGTAGTCTCTCGCCCGAACCAGCCGCTGACGGCGGAAGGTTCGCCGGGGATGTCTTCAGCACAATCCCCGGTTAAGTGCGGATAACCGTTGTCGCACTGCCTTGATGAAAAAGTAATATGCACATAAACGCGTGCACAAAATGGCTGCCGCGGGCAAAAAGCGTGACGCCACAACCTCCATTTCCGCGATGGTTAAAGATTTCAGCGCTGACATGGCGCGCACAGACCAGACAAACTTCTCACTCAGGGATACCGCACGGTGTGTTTGATCAAACTGCACCCACAGGAAGGTGTACTGCGCAGCGCCCATTCGCCGTCTTCCCCTATCGTGGCGTGACAGCCGTCCGCATTACGAAGCACTTGGGTTTCCCACAATGTCGCACCGCTTCTCGACCCTGCACTGCGCATATTATCGGTCCAAACGTCGACACGCACCAATGGAGGTGTAGCCCAGAGGGGGTGAACCACCGTCGTCACCCCGCAATTGCCAAGGTAATTATCTGGAGAATTTCTGGGCTGGCCTTGTATCCCATTGGGAGCCGTGTCTGCTCCACCAGCGTGCCGTCCTCCAAGCGGCATCGAAAGAGATACCGAGTCTCCCGCGGTAAAGAGAAATGAAAAGGGGATGCCTTTAAATCCAGGCAGGAGGCGGCCTCAGCCATCACAGGTGGCAAATAATGGGAAATGTGCAAAAGAGGAGCATGAGCCTCAGAAGGAACGTCTCTGTTCTTGTCGCGTGGCCACGCGATCCATGTTCGTCGCAAACCGGTGGTTTTCTCCACCACCACCAAAAAGGGCATTATCTATCCGACTGTTCTTGCAGAAAAAGCGTCCTCGATTACTCCCGCTTCCTTCAATAATCGCGCGTCATCGCTGGAATCCTCCGTAAGCTTTTGCGCGCCTTACCGGAGGAGGATTGAGGGAAAAGGGGACCGCCCGACAAGTCCTCAAAC
>NW_001849505.1:212089-215137 GCF_000209065.1 Trypanosoma cruzi
GAGCTCGTTCGACTTGGGCGGTCGCAAGATTCGTGAGCTCTTCGTTGTGTTGAAGTGTCCAGCATAACTTTATAATGACAAACGCTTCCTGCCCTCGTATCCTGACGAACCGCGAGGCGCGGTGGGGATCCGCCCTCGCCGTCTTTCGCGCCACGGACCGATCCAAAATTATGGTCCCGTCCGGCTCCATTGTGAAATTGTTGGGAGTCAGGGCCGCAACCTCGGACCAACGACTCGCCGTTATCCACGCAAGCTGACATGCCCCGCTAGGGACATTCCCCGCTCCCACGTTGGCGGCACCCACATCTCTCGAGCGACCTCCTTCGCTCTCCTCATATAGCTGGCCCAAAGCGGGGATGTCGGTGATTCGTCGTACCACAGTCGAGCGTCGTTGGTGGATAAGCTCCTTTTCCCTTCTCGTCGACTGCGTCAAGCAATTTAAAAGATCGGATAAGGCGTCGGCTGCGCGGTGCGACACCTGTGCGGAGTGTTGGGGCTGCCGTCCTCCGCCCTCATAAACGACGGGCAGCTACTTAGCCGTTTTTTGACGGCCGCCAGTGCTGCGAGTAATTCCTTCTGGTTGCGGTGCGCGCGTTGCATGTCGATGCGTCAGGTCCTTAAGTGTGACACAATTGGCACCGTAATGATCGTTGCTTTTGTTGGGTTGCTCGTCGTTACGCGAGAGGCTTAGTCGCTCTCGCGCAGGTTTCAGCCTCATGGACAGCCATGTGCAGGCGGGCGCAAAGCGTGGAGATCGTGATGCCGGGGTTGGCGGTTGTTACCATCATCTGCAACCAGAAGACCTGCAGTAAAATCCTGCCCAAATCCGTGAAACGATCGGCGGGATCCCGATCCATCTCCAGTGCGTGCATCCACGACGCCAAACTGTCAAGAGCGAGTTGAACCCGATCGTCTGCCTGATGCCAATAATAATTGTATGCGCCCCAGAGGTCGACAACGGCTCCGGAGATGCCCTCATTCCGTATACGTGTGGCCCAAGTGGTGACGTCGAATGCGAGAAAATTCTGTTCCTCTTCTTCTGCACCGCAGCCATCTTCCAAGGGGAGGTGCAGGAAGGCAAAGGCAACGAGTGAGGGAGATGTGCTTTTCCCAAATTGGCCTGAGACGTTTGGGCGTTGGCCTGCCGCCCCAACCATCAAACGATGCGTTTCATTTGGCTGCGCATTTCCGCCATCCTCGGGCATGCGTGAGTGGGGGTTCATCTGGCGGCCCTCTCGGAGAGGTGGGCGCTTCTCCTTGACACGGCATCCCCGCGTCCCGCAAGAAGGCCACTGGCCACCGCAATGTGAGATTCGCGTGCCGACAAGTCATTATGCGCCTCTTCCACGTGCGAGTAAAGCTGAGCATTCCGATTCTGCACGTCCGCGACGGCGTTGGCGCAGTCATTGCTCAGCCGCTCTCTTTCGGCCGTAATAAGCCAGTGCCGGACCCCCAACTCCCGGGCCGTCTCTACGCGATGGGAAGGAGCAATTGAGTCTCGAAAGTTGTCACTTGAGGTGCCCGGAGATTCGCAATAAGTACTGTAAGGCTCGAGTTCTCCCAGTACTCGGCGATGGTTCCTGAAATGAGGCCCAAGACTTTTTTGTTTGCACCGACGGCCCATGCCCACCAATAAAAATAAACTGCACGTGAATATCGCCATGGTGGCGTACAAAGCCCAACATGCGGGTGCCGATGCGGCTCCACTCCGTCGTCGTATGAAGGAGGCCACTGCCATTTCTTTATACCAACCTGCAGGAATCGGTTGCGGCTGTGACAACAACAAATACACATATATATATTTATGTGTCATCTAGGCGTGAATGGTTTCTTGATTCCTTCGGTCGCGGTCAGCCAAAAAATCACAAAATTGGGAAGGAGTCATACAGGGATATATTCGGTTTATCAGGAAATATATATTCAATTAGATAGCCATCGCACCTCGAGACATTCTCTTCAGAGGCCCCCAAAACAGAAAAAAAAAAAGTAAAAAAAAAAATAAATAAATAAAAAAAATAATGATAATAATAAAACCGCACCCACCAATTCTAATTGCGGTACCATCGAAAAAAGTTCAATTCATCAATAACTAAATAAACGGCGGCTAATTAATGCACTTTATCATCTGCTCGGCCTCATCGTGACGCACATTCTTCCCACATGTTTCGGAGTAAAATAAATAATGAAATAAAAAAAAAAAAAGAAAAAAAATACTCTCCCCATTCTAATGGCACAGTTTTAACGACTTATTGTACACATTCACAATGACACATTTCTCCTCCACCTTCCTTCCTTCCTTTTCCTCCCACAGCAGGCTTGCCGCCAGCGTAAATAGGGAAAAAGATGAGATGCTGGCGAGAAAAAGGGCACGCCGCCTACACGCACGCAGTCCTACACCGAGAGGAGGGAAAAATAAAAATAACAAAAACAAAAACAAAGAGTGGTGGAAACAAATCATGCCTTTTGATCCGCCCTTTCCGCACGGTGCTTCCTTGCTCCCAGCAGCCACTGCATTACCCCACACATCTCGTCTTTTTCAAAATCAAAAATAGTGGGCACACATGCAGGAACTGCAAGAGACACGTGTACACATACACACAATGCGGCAGAGAGGGGTAAACACAAAAAAAACCTAAAGCACATCCCCGTCATCGTACACAGTGGTTTCTTGATTCTTTATCACCCTAGGGACCTCAACGTTTTCGTATCCAGAGGGAGCAGTCATGGGCACCCCATCACCCAACGTTGAATAGCGCATCATCGGGCTGTCATCGTTGTAGATTCCACCATCCCCGTCAATTGGATGAAGGGGCTCACCGTTCACCTCCCGCAAGACCATGTGCACCACCCACTTCGATTCATCGTGGCCACCGCAAGAACGGCAGAAGCAGACAGTGATTATCGCGACAGCAACAATAACCGGCACCAATATTGCAATCAAGATAACGTACCAACGCTTATGCACCCACGAAATCTCCACAGTCGGTGGAAGCGTCGTAGTGCTGACAACGTACCCCTCTTGAGTCTCACAGACAACGCCAAACGTTT
>NW_001849506.1:0-59558 GCF_000209065.1 Trypanosoma cruzi
AGTGGCGCAACACAAAAAAAATAAGTACATTCCAGCATAAAATAAAGCCAACGCAACCAACACACGAGAAACAAAACAATGCAGTAGCCACCAAACACCTCAGTAGATCGTGCACAGCATTTTTGTAAAGCCTGCTTAAATCCTCTTCCATATTCAATTCATCCCGTACAGCCCTCTCCATCCTCTTGTAATGATTTGATGCCTGTATTTCGCACAATACTCCCGCATCGCAGATATACTTCTTGAAGTCCTTTAAAAGCTCCTCCAGCAAGACATCCCGATTGGTGGCCACAACGCCCTCTGCCGTCCAGTTCCATCGTAAGAAATTCATTCAGCTTCATTTTATTCACGCAAACCCTTCCTTTAAACACCGCATCATCAGTACGCAGAGGAAACGGTAATTCCCAGTTCTTGTCGTTCTTGCCTTGCCCTTTCTTCCTCCTCCTGCCTCTTTACTCTCAGTACATAGGAGCAGGCTGTGGTTATCCGTGCCCTTGCAAGAGGAATGACCGTATACCTTCTTCAAAGTCCCTCCATTGCCTGAGAGTGATAATACTTTCGTCTCCAAGCTTATTTGAAGCCTCCAATAGCACGTGCATATCCTCACGCTCTTTTTAAATCTCTTGGTATGGCGGCGATGCCTTTATTGTGCTCAATAGCACTTCTTCGTGGATGAACTTCGTGGAGCTAATAGAAAAACCCCCACATATAGGCCTCCTATAGAATTCCACGACGGCCCCGCCGTCAATATAATTACAAAGTAAACCATCCAGCCTCACTTTTCGGATGCGTTCCTTTCCCTCCAGCAGTACTTTATGCCGCCAACTGTCAATAGTCCAATTTGTTCGCCGCGTTTCCGCCACTCCTCTGCGAGCTGCAGCGTCGGAAACAACACTGGAGCTACTGCAAGGCGCCATCACAACACCCGTGTGGTGAAGCGTCCCACTCGCACCGCCCAACTGCGGCCAGCAGGTGCCGCTGGCTCCAAAGGACACTCGCGGCTTTTTCGTCCCGCAGTCCCAATGGCGTTGGGCGTGGCACTCGCACGGCGGGACGGTCGGTGCGCCATGCAGCCACACTGCAACGCCCGTCGGTGAAGCAGTCAAGGCCCACCGCCTCCGCAGCGATGCGACGTGTGATCGACCACAACACCGCCACATTATCGCCCTTTTTTATTTTGTTTTATTCACGTTGTGTGTCGGTTTGGCCCATCACCGACACCAAAAATAAGTGCACACATTCACAAAAAAGAAAAAACAAAGAGAAAAGGAGGCACGATCCCACCGTCCCGCAGCGGGCCAACACTCTCCTCCACCCACCACCATTGCCGCGCAGGAGACCGCAGTCACATCGCAGAGTCAACACCACAATGTGCACCACACCATCGTGCAGTGAAAGATGGGCAAGACGCGGCCATGCATCGCCCCGCTCCATTTTCCCACCCACCAATTGTTGCGTGCCCACACAAAGTAGCAAACAGAATCAGAGTGCACACAAACCCAATCAACACCCTCACTCGCTGAAGCACATTATTCGCATGGAGTGACAACATTTGAGGACACACCAGCAGTAGCTGGCTGCATGGAATTTCCCTGCCAACCCTGCAAAGAGACGCAACAACTCTGCGAAGTAAAAGTGACAGCCCCTCAGTGTTGCCCGCAGTTCACATGGCAAGAAGAATTCCACGCACGCATAGTTCCGGATCCCTCGCTGTTTGAGTGCACACCAACAGAACGTAAGAAAATACCTGCGCACAAGATGACGTTTAAATAAGTAAACTCTTCAGCCTGTTTTCTTTGATGGTGTTAGCGAGCAGTCCCACACAATCCAATCAAAGTAACACGCCGGACAGAATAGATTCAGTTAATAAATAAAAATAATTGCGTCAATGCAAAAAAGCAACGGAAAGTTGGCGCATGCGATTGCCAGTGACAACTGTGAGCAAACCCGCCAGCACCAACTGAGGTGCCGAGGAGCACGTTTGTGTAGAACTGGCCGTCCGGCAGAGAGGACGAATAAAACAAAAGGGCAGCAAACCCTCTCGTTCAATGTTTTCTAACAGCAAAAAGAGAAAATAAAAACTAAAAGATACAAAAAAAAAAAGTGTGTAGACGATTTCCTTCTCATCGTAACCCCCATTTATCTCAAAGCTGGAGGTTGTTGAAGTGCAAGACATTATTCAAAACTGAGGAAAAAATTACATCTGAGACGTTTGCGTGATGAGTATCCGGAAATATTCTTGACGACAGTGAGGGAAAGGCAGACGCCTTAGTTCACTTCACCTTTGGCCTGACAAAAATAATAATCCCACAAACATGCATTTGTATAGTTGCAGTAAAGCTTTACCTTCACAAATCAACAACAGTATCAACAAAGGGAATAATAAGCAGGAAAAATCCAGGCGATTGCAAGGGCAAAGCATCTTCGCATTGGAATTATTGTACATCCTAAAGAAGAGCACTTGACAGGATAAAGAATAAGACCATAAAATCATTCTGCGACCACACAGACAAACACACACTCACACACAATAATATCCCTCTCCCCCTGTTCAGTTTTATCACATCAGACACAAATGGGCCCAAAACACTCCATCACCCAAGAAATGGATGCAGAAACAAATAAAAATATAAAATTGGCAATAAATAATAATAATAAAACATTACTGCCTCCCATTGCAACAGTTTTACTCACAAAAATTATTCGATGCACAACTGCAAATCAAGTTTCTGTCCCCATAGCTTCCATCGATGCGGGCAACTGAAGGCCAAAACTTTTCGGTGTGTGAATGGCTCGAAGGGAATGCAGCAGTTTTCCGGGTGTATGGCCTGTCCCAATCATCTGATGTGACACACTTTGCCGTGTGCGGGGCATTCTTAAGAACGTTGTTCGTTGTGCTCTCTTCACCCTCCTCTATGGATGCAATTTCGGTACGAATGGAAATAAGTGCATCGGCCAAACAATCCAACTCCCGCTTTGGCTCTGACTCTGTGGGTTCAATCATGAGTGTTCCCGCAACAGGAAATGCCAGGGTAGGTGAGTGAAGGCCATAATCCACAAGTCGTTTCGCCACATCTTCTGCTTCAATTTGTGCTGTTTTTTTAAATGGTCTTAAATCTATGATAAACTCGTGAGCGCAGAAATCGTTTTCCCCTGGAAAGAGAACTGGGCAGTGGCCGTCAAGACGCCTCTTTAAATAGTTGGCATTTAAAATCGCATACCCCGTGCATGTCTTGAGACCCCGTGAACCAAGCATCCACATTAATAAATAAGAAACTGGAAGAATAGACGCCGATCCGTATGCTGCTTGAGAGACTTGACCAAAAGGCTGGGAACCACCAACATTTTGAATAAAAACAGAATCTGGCAAGAATGAAGCCAGGTGCTGACGAACAGCAATAGGACCCATGCCTGGCCCACCACCACCATGAGGAAATGAAAACGTTTTGTGGAGATTAATCTGGCACACATCGCCCCCAATAAATCCAGGTGCTGTGTAACCCACCATGGCATTCATGTTTGCACCATCAATATAACGTTGCCCTCCATCGTAGTGCACCATTGAAGTAATGGCCAAGATTTCCCTGCCAAACAAACCATACGTACTCGGATACGTTATCATAATGCACGAGAGATTCTTTTGTATGCTTTTGGCAAGAATTTTCCAAATCCTTCATGTCAATCCTTCCATCCGCCAAACACTTTATCTTTACAATCACCGTCCCTGCCAAGAGAGCCGAAGCAAAATTTGTGCCATGAGCACTTTCTGGAATCAAGCAAACATTGCGATGGCTCTCCCTTTTTGAATTATGATACGAGCGGATCACACGAAGACCAGCATATTCACCCGGAGCACCAGTATTTGGCTGAAGCGATACGGCATCTAAAGCGGTAATATCCCTTATTTTCTGCTCCAGATCCAAACACAACGCATCATGTCCTCGCGTTTGCTCCGTCGGTGCAAGAGGGTGAAGGTTGGTAAATTCTTACAACGACAAGGAAAACATGGCGGCAGCTGGATTAAGTTTCACGGTACAAGAACCCAAGGGCACACAACCATGCATGAGACCATAATCTTTTCCATGAAGACGGTGAATGTACCGCATAAGTTCACTCTCACTTTTGTACTTTTGAAGGATTGAATGCCCAAGAAAGACAGATTTTCGTAACATTTGCAAAGGCATTGCTCTCTTTTGTTCTGCGAGTTTTGAAAGGACACCTATCACAGGAAGTTTTAGCCCTGCTGCCTCCAAGAGAGACACTACATGGCCCTCGGTAGTGGCCTCATCCACCGATATAGAGACGGTGCCATGACTATAATCAACAAAAATATTAATGCCTTTTTCCACGCAGCATGTCACGTGGTCTTCAGGCGTTATACCTTTTAAATTTACGGTGATGGTATCGAAAAATGTACCATTGACCACTGTATGTCCTACAGACTCTAAAACAACAGAAAGTATTTTGGCTTTACTGTGCATTTCGCTTGCAATTTCCTTCAAGCCCTCAGAGCCGTGATAAATGGCATAAAATGCCGCAACATTTGCTAGGAGAGCTTGTGAAGTACAAATATTGGATGTGGCGCGTTCCTTCTTAATACGTTGCTCCCGCGTCTGAAGCGCCATGCGTATGGCCGGACAACCCGTCGAGTCTTTACTTTTATACCAATGACGCGACCCGGAATCAATCGCTTAAATTCCTCATTGACAGCAAAAAATGCGGCGTGAGGCCCCCCCAAACCCTAGTGGGGCACCAAAACGTTGGGCAGATCCCAAAACAACATCGGCTCCCATTTCTCCCGGAGGTTTGAGAAGAACAGAAGCCATCAAATCCGTCCCACAACAACTGACGACACCGTGTTGCTTTGCCTTCTCAAACAGTGTCGTAAAATCATGAAGCATCCACATGGCATCTGGAGTTTGTACCAAAATTCCACAAAGTGAGGAATCGCTCCAATCAATCAAATTTGGATCACCAACAGCGACCTTTATTTTAAGGAGCTCAGCTCTTGTTTTTACCATCTCTACGCAAGATGGGAAGACATCCCTCGATACAAAAAAAAAAAAAAGGTCATACGCTCCTTTCGACCATGATGAAAGGCAAGGTACATTGCCTCAGCACATGCAGTAGCTTGATCAAGAAGAGATGCATTTGCCAAATCCATAGCCGTCAAGTCTATAATCATGGACTGAAAATTCAACAGGGACTCTAGACGGCCTTGAGATATTTCAGCCTGGAAAGGAGTGTATGGGGTGTACCATGCAGGATTCTCGATAACGTTACGAAGTATTACAGGTGGTGTGCCCTGGCTCATCGTATACTTGCCCAATCATGCTCTTTAATACCTTATTCCGTGAACCCAGTGAATGGAGAAGCGAAAGGGCATCCTGCTCGCTCATCGCCGGAGCCTCTTTTAAAGGAATTCGCAAAATATTCTCTGGGATCACAGCAGTCATGAGGTCCGACAGACTTTCTTTGCCAATTATTCGAAGCATAGAAATTGATTCTGCCGCTGATGGTCCAATATGGCGATTGACGTCACTGTTTGTGGCAGTCCGTCGTACAAACGCCAGTGGCAACGTGGAGAAATGATGAAAGCAACGATACATTATTATGTTAGATATGTACTCGTCACCCTCTTTCTCTCTCTCGCACACGCGTTAGTTTTCTTTTACTTTGGAAAAAAATTGGGCTTCGCAGTTAAAAATCCACAAGAACAAATACAAAATATAATTAAAAAATAAAAATAAATTTAAACAATAATCAAAATAATAATAATAACCCATTAAAATAACAACAACAACCAAAAAGGATTGTCAAGGAAAATAAGCACGCATTTATATGAGCAATTCCAATTTTCATCCCCGCACACCACATATAGCCCCCGCGTCCCTTTATTCATGGACCTTCACGTCGGGTATTCACTAAAGTAGGCGTGACGAAGGGCGCCAGCCGCAGTCAAACGCTCTTGAGGATCCAGGCAAAGTAATCTTCGCAACAAATCCAATGCACATTCAGAGGCATCCGGGAAATATTCACGGAGAGGAAGAGGACGCTTCGGCTCAAAGTGCACCTTTCCCCAATCGGGAAGCAGCACCGCCGATGGCCACGATGTGGGCGTCGGTTTCCCTAATACATCAAATATTCGTGACAACTGCCAAATATCTCCATCGCCCGCAAAAAGAGCACCACTGTGCCCTCGTAGAAGTTCCGCAAATACGCACCCTGATGACCACACATCAATTTCGGGTCCGTAGTGTCGCTGGCCCAGAAGTAACCCGGGAGCTCGGTACCACCTCGAAACGACTTCGCGAGTCATGGATGCCTCCGTATCCCATACACGACTGAGTCCAAAGTCGCCGAGGCGTAGTTCCCCCTCCGCAGTCAAGAAACAATTTGAAGGTTTCACATCTCGATGAAGAACACCCTCGCTGTGTATGTACGCCAACGCCAAAAGAAGCATTTTAAACAAAGACTTTGCCTCTAACGCGGGCAGAGGATTGCCGGCAGTTCTCCCTGAGAGGACTGTTGCCAGGTCAGTCTTGCAACGCTCCATCACTAACGCCAAGGAGCAGCCACACGGAACTACCTCATATGTCCGAATAACAAAAGGATGCACCAATCGCATTGCAACAAGTAGTCCCCTCGCTGTGGGATGCGGAATACCCTCATCGAGACGTGGAGTTGTGACGAATTTGATTGCGGCTGGCATTCCAGATTCCTTAATAACTGCAGCACAAACGACGCCAAAGCGGCCCTCACCAATTGAGGATCCAATAATAAAACGATCCATGTCAAGCGACCACCTCTCTCTTCTTTTTTTCTCTTCTTCACCCCTCTCCTCCATTCTATGGCATCGTGGAAATATAAATGGAACACAAAAATTTGACTCCGGTGATGCCAAAATCCCTCCGCACCCAAAGATCATGCTCAATGCCCCTCCCTAATGAGCAAATGCATAGAAACTGAAAGAACTCCAATTTATCTCAAAAGAATCCATTTTTTGGTGGTGGTGGTAGTTATTGTTTTCTCCTCGTCAGAATCTAATTATTTCAAAAACTTTCTCGTATTTAAGACTTCTGACTCCCTATTCACAACAGCGGCAGTCGCACTAGAGCACATCTTTGCTCGAGCGAACAAACTCACTCTTTCAGTCCTGGGTTTCTCATGGCGCACTTCCACCTCAACAGGGGGAGGAGGAGGAAGAGAAGAAGACTGCTGCTCTTCCGTGGAATATTTCGGTGTGGCTGTGGCCACATCACCCTCATTTTTGGCTTGCAGTTGTGCCGCACGATCCTCAACCAAAAAAAAAGGAGACTGATCCATAGCCGTGTTTTCAGTGGCAATAAGATCATCTACACAGACAAGAAAGTCCTCAGCGCCTGTGCTCAATGCACACTCCCGAGAATCATCCGCAAAACAACTGCCTGTATGCTCCCTCACCACCAATGATTGATAGAGAGAGTTCTTTTTTCCGCAAGAGCTCATCACTTAGTTTATTAACGGTTTACGCGCCACCCCTCTTGGCTGCTACTCGTAAAGGAATGGAGTGAGTTGCCCTCCGAACTGTCGCATTGGGGATGCTGCTGTCCGTCTTTAGAAACTGATTCGTCCGGTACGTTTTTATCTCCGTAAAAGACTCGCGTGTACGGCCCAAACCTCCCTCTTGCGTGCGCCGCCCAAATGCATCATACCGTTGCCTCTTGCTTCTCAGAGATATGAAGGCGGCGCATGTTCGGCTTCACGATCGCTGATGCTCTGCTCGCTTTCCCCCGAGTCATCCGGAGATAAAATCCGTCCGCTTGTTGTTGCGTTTTGTGAAAATGCGTTTGTTATACCTGCGGCACCCGCGTTCTCCTCGCCACCAAGAGGAACGCTGCCGCCAGATTCCTTCCTCGCCCTCTTAAACTCCTTCAGAAAAGCGGAAACGTCCATTTTCTTCAAACGTAAAAAGAAAAGAAAAGAAAAAAAAAGAAACAAGAAATGAGCATGTGCTTAGATGAGGTCGTTGACGTCTTATCCTCAGAAATGTGAGAGGAGGAAAACACAACGGAATGGGAGAAGACAATTTAATCACACATCGCTCTGCATCAACGCGCTCCAAAGAAAAATTATACAGCACTCATACACACGCAACAAAAACTATTAGATAAATAAATCGACAATAGCCAAACTCGTCGTAAAGTAGCAAAGCTGCAGCCTTAATTTAGTGCCCCTTTTAGCCGCCGGACTCCCCAGCACCGCGTGAAGCGCAATGAAGGAGGCGGGTGGGACGACAGAAAGAAACTGCAGCCGCCACCTTCCCGCGCAGCACCATCAAAATTCGCCCCCACAACTCGCACATTCGTTCCAAAAAGTTTCTAACAAAAAAAAAAACAACTAAAAACGCTGCAAATCAATAAATATGAGATGTTTTGAACACTGCGGATTGCAAGGCCGAGCATCCACGTATTCCACAGGAGGGCGGACTGGCATTTCAATTGGAATGACAGGAATTCATAAGTTTTTCCCCCTCCTTTTGTTTCTCCGTGAGTGCGAGAACGCAGACGAGGGAAAACTCACAGTTTTTCAACGAAAAAATTTCTTTTAAAACCAAAAAAGAAAAAGAAAAAAAGACGGCAGCCAAATGAGGGCTATTTTTTTCTTGTCCATTTCGTGAGCGTTTATTTATATTTATATTTATTTATTTTTTTTTTCTGCAAATTGTGCCAGAGACAAAAGAAAAAAAAAACACCAACAAATAACACACACGGAAATTTAAAAAACAAAAACACGTGAAAGTAAAAAAAAAAAAAGGCAACAACTAACATATCACATCGTCCTTATTTTCACTGCAGAGTTCGCTACGGAAAAACCCCTCAATAGGATCATCATCGTGCGCATGTTGCAGCTCGGAAACAGACAGAGTCGAGAGAACCAAGTGTTTACAATGAGATGCCACATCACTCGCATTAGCCTCATTCTCTATAACAATGGATTCACTTGAGAACCTCAGTTTTTGCAGTAAATTCTCTCTCTCAGCCGTGCTAATCGACTTGAAAGATCCACTGTCCAACCTGAAGTACACATCCACCAAACGCTTAGCGAGCATCAACATGGTTTCCCCATCACTCACCGTAACTAAAATCACCTGATACCTCGTGGCTGATACATAAATAAGAACATGAATTACGTCAGAGCCCTCTGAATACCGAAGGTTGTCTTGCAGTGCAGCAAGAAAGGCGAGGCTACCGGTGTTTTGGCCATCATCCATAGAGGAGTATATACCTGCAACAGCAGCAGAAACATCGTCGTCGTCATCATCCAAATCAGCATCGTCAGCATTCTCCTCGTCGGGAAATGTAACTGCGGTATTTCGATCTTCTTCTCTTCGTGGCGTCCAAGAGACAACAGTTGTTGCCTGGGCGGATTCAGTAGTCAAACGATCGGACTCGCAATTACAAGCATTCACACTGTTCAACTCTTTATGGTGGCTCTGAACACTAGCACAGGACGGATTTGTGGCTTGCGGTGTCTTTGAGAGAAATTCAAAACATTTGCGGCACACCCGTCGTCGTTTATTTACATAAAGCTTTTGTAATTTAACAAAAAAGCTCGAGCATGACGCACAGAAAATACCGCCACAGTACCGACAATGATGACGCCTGCACCCGAAATTAAATCTGACCTCACATATTTCGCACTTCTGTATTGAGCTATCAGACTTCCATTCGCCTAATACTGATAGCCTGATCGACATATGCCACGATTTATTTCTACTGCATTTATTAACAAAAATAGAAGAAAAAAAAAAAAAAAAAGAATGTGTGCATACAAATACATATAATAATATCACACGTGAGGGACATCCGTAACAGTAATGATAAGGCCAACCATATAAAGGAAGCTAAGCCGCAGGCACACACTATATATATATAGGGAGAGAGAGAGACAGAAAGAAAAAACAAGGGAAAACATTGTTGTTGTTTTTTGGTGTTGTTTCGTTTCACAAAAATTGCCTCTACCGTCATGTGCAGCACCTTCAATCACGGCCTCAATGAGTCCTCACCATCACTCTTTTTTACCATGAAAAACAATGGCAACCAAGAAATATCCGCCTGAAACGGTGAAGAAGAGTCCCCGTCGTCACTTCCGCTCATGGAGTCTTCAGGCAGGGGTCCCGCTAGTTCCGAAGGAATACCAAGATGAGAGAGTTCCTGTGAGAGCCCAATACCATTCATCACGTCATCGGTCTTATTTACCTCTTCTCGCTTCTCGCCACGAGGAAAAGGTTGTGATTGTCGAGCTGCAGTGCTAAAGTTATCGTACCCCAACACGAAATTTCTTCTGTGGGCCACATCATATGCTCTCTTATTTACATCAAATGCTTCAATTGTTATAGGTGGCTGCGCAAAATCCGAAAGTGTTACGGCGGAGGATTCCTTGTAATCACGCTTCACGTATGCAGCGTACTCCTTACTGACTGCCTGGCTCAAATTGAGAGAAAACTCCGGCAGACGTTCTCTTCTGTACTGTTTCGAAAGAAAAACAAACGGGCTCCGAAGGGGTTTCGCATCGAATGAGCCTGTCACCAAAAACAACTTCGGTAGCGGGGCCCCTCGATTAACACAAGCTGGCACCACCGTCATGTGTTCATCCACAATGCTCGCCACCTCTGCAACAGTTTTACCCTCATTGCAGCCGGACATCACCTCAGGCAAAAGCAGTGATCGTCCTTCGCGAAGTCTCTCAAGCCGTTTTTTGGCGCGGTTATTGCAGACCAGCATACGAAACAACGCCAGAAGGGGCGAAAGAACCACCGCGCGCCCTTCCAGACTAGTTGTGTCGACGTGTGTAGAATGGGTTTGCTCCACCCCACAACCCCGAGGTTCATACGAAACATAGTCGCGCCACACCACCTTGCGACGCTCTACCGCTTCCATATGTCTCTTCATTCTCATCATGTCGGCCTGTTTCCCTCGTCGATCACGGATTGACTGTAGTTCTTCCATGGATGGCGTGGGAAGACCCTTGCGCGACACAAATTTCACCCCTTGTTGCTTTTCCATTGCTTTCTGTTTCTGAATGCGGTCAAAAAGGTTCATCCGCTCTGCATCGCCAATTACCATAAGACTCTCATCATCCAAATTCTCCCCAACCATCCGGATCCAATAACAGTCGTGAAAATGGGCCAATACTATTATGTTTAAACGAGCATGCACCAGCACAGGGACACAACGCGGCAATTGATAAGAAATTAAAAAAAAAAAAAATAGGGAAAAGTCAAAAACAAATCACAAGCGTCACGTAGAGACGTTTAACGAGATACAAACGACGTAAAATACCATCAAAAAGAAAAAACGCCAAATATGAAAAGAATGCAAGACATGCAAAATACAAGGCCATTCTCACGAGGTGAGGGATAAACTCTATAGGACGGGAGAAGCTGTTTCAGCAAAAAAAAGGTGGGAGTTAGGCCACATTTTCAGAACACTAGATTGAATCCCCTTCACTAGTCCCTCCACTGCGACTCCACCTCCTGTGAGGAGAAACACAGCAGAGACAAAAGGACGCTGTGTATGCGCATTACAATGAGCCACGGCCTCTTCAAGAAGAACGAATATGCACTGCGAAATCTCAATTAGCAAACCCTGCAATTGTGATGATGATGATGACGGTGAAATGGCTTCGGATGAGGTTAGCCATCCCTCTGCCGACAGCGCAAGAAACTCTCTTGTTCCGCTACCGATAGTGATTGCCTCCACCACTGGAATCGAGGAAAGAATGGGAACAACACGGGTGGCTTGGTAACCAATGTCCACCACACAACCGTCTGTCATCCCATGGGCTTTCAACAACCAAGAAGGGCCATCTACAACTATTGGCAATCTACTAAGCGAGGCCGAAGCCAACCAACGCAGGACGTACTGGGTGAACAGGGAAGAATCCCCTGGTGAGACCAGCACCTCAATCCGTTTACAATATTCAAGTAAACCCACAGCAGAGCACAATCTCCTCAAGAAATAATCCAGTACCGCACTTTCCAATGTAATATCAAAGCGCTCTTTGAATTTTCGAAGTCCCAGCGGTGTCTTAAAGACACGTCTGCCAGTTGTATCTCCGCCAAAGTACACCTTCGTAAAACAGCTGCCAATATCAAAAGTCACAGTTGTCATACCTTTTACGTTAAATCCCTTTTTCTACATTGTATACTCCAAGAAAAAAAAACACATGTACGGAGAAAAGGCAAAATAATGGAAAAAAAAAAAAGACCGAAAAAATAAATCAATGTTAACAATCCAAAAATAACGAAGCCACTTCGCCACACACACACAGAAAAAAAAAAAAAAAGAAGACTATTGCGCACACCGATATCCTTCTATTTTTGTGATTAATATTTCATTTTTATTGGTAGCGTTATTAAATAAGAGAAAGATAAACGCTTTCCGACCACCGTTGCAAAGAAACTTCTTTTTCTGCCTCCCCTACACACACACGAACAAAAAAGCACAGTCCAATGGTACAAAAGTACGTAGATTTATAATAAATAATCTGCCGTTTTTAGGCTTTGCGGGATTTCGGTGGCTTCTTCCCCTTATTATTCTTTGCTCTTGACTCCGCCGCCGCGCCAACAGTTGTGGGAGGCAAAGGATTAAACATGGGAAGTGTGGTGTTCAGCGCCACCTTCGTGCTCCGCAGCTTTACAGGTGGTGGAAGATGTTTTTTCAGAATATCGCGCTCTCTTCTCTTACGTCCATGAATGCTATCTAAAAGTACACGTTCCATCTCAGAGGGCTTTTGACGCTTAGATTTCTTCCGCTTCACGCGCTGCTTGCCGTGCCTACCAGGCATTGTATCACGGTAATCCTTTCTACAGAATAGTCGCAAGGACAACTGAACTCAAAACCAAACAAAAATATGATGATGAAAAAAGACAAAGAGAGGGGCCCTAACAAAACCATTAATTAAGAGAGACACATGTCACCATTCAAAACAACATGCCCGTTTTGTTGTTGTTTTGTGTCTTTTTTTTTTTTTTTTATTATTATTTATTGATTGTTTGTTTGTTTTCTCGCTTCCACAGCAAAAACAGAGAGGCTTGACGCTCTAAGCAAAGAAATCTTCACAGAGTAAACATACCTGCAATAATATCATACATATATTTAAATATATGATATATTTATGTGTATGCGCAGTAAAAAAGAAAACAAAAAACGGCTCTGTGTAGATACTTGTATTCCCATACCCTCTGTTGCCCTACTTGAGCATCATACAGATAAGTAAACACATATATGTAAATACGTGCTTTTACGTCAATACGAGCAGTCAAAAAAAAAAAAAAAAAGAACAGTAAAAAAAAGCCGAAAAAAAAAAAACGGTAAAGGTTTATAAGAATGACATCGTGGTCTCACTTCCTACCTCATACCGGGCACATCTCCACCAGCCCCGGAGTGGTCTCTTCGGAGTGTTTCCAATCGATTCGAATGGGATGATGGGCGTCAAAAAGAACATAGCGCTCAGGGTCCAGTGCAACGAGCCGAAGGATACGTACGTAGTTGACGGTGTTCAAAGTTCGAAAACTCCGTGACTCCCCAAGCAACCGAAAGGCGTCATTGCTCAGTCTTGGGCTGCGCCTAGTGCCATCAAACGGCCCTGTGAACGAAAGCAGCAAATGCTGGAACTCCAAGAATGCTTCGTAACGAATTATGTCCCTTTCTTTGTCTGCCCGCATGTAAGAATTCAGAAATTTTTTAGACACCATACGCATTTCTCCGGCAAGCATTAGTTTGCTGAAGCCAAGATGCTCATGCATCTCTTCCGAATACTGGATCAGCTCCCATGAATGGTAGTACATCGCAAAAAAACGAACAAAATTAGACCAATTGTTGAAGCGTCTCATGCCGCGGTTGTAAAACGGTAGCTCACGCACAAGATTCTGCACATGTGAGGATGGAACTGAGCCGGATAAGTCATCATTGTCAATAATAGCCATTACGTGGTCGGCAAGGAGCAGTTCCGCTGGCCAAACTGCCGAGACACCCACAGGAACCTTCATATCAAGGGTAAAACGCAGCTGTATGGTGTCGGGTATGTCTTCAACAAACATGGCCGAATCTACAGGTTCACCGGGGGGCATTAGCGGTCCAAGGTAATGTATCGCACCAGATGGTAGAAGGACATGCCCAACAATGCGTCCCCTTGCAAAAGCACTCAGTTTATTCTCTTCAAGTTCCATAGAAAAAAATAGCTCATACAGCCCATTGTACCGCCGTGCAGCCTTTCGAATAGCCGACGTGTTGGTACCGCCCTCCACGGGCATGTCCGCAGGAGCATCCCTCTCAACGGAAAAGGAAATCCCCTCACAACGTTCTTTGTTTATAAAAAGAATGACGGAAATTTCGTTGTTCGAAGGATTATTAGAGTACATAAGACTGAGCAGCAATCCAAATAAAAAAAAAAGACTAAAAAACTTGACCATAAACAAAAAATCAACAAAAAAGTTGTTGAGAAAAGAAAAAAAAAAAATCTCCATTAAGACATGTATGAATATATTTATGTCCATTTATTTACATACACATGGAGAAAAGAAAAAAAGAAAGAAAGGCAATATATATATAAACGCACACACAGAAGAAAAAAAAAAAAGATATCTTTAAATCATGCATATCATCTAAAACAATACCGCCTATGCATCCTACGCCATCAACAGTCAAAAAGTTACAAAGTCAATACAACCTACAAGGAAGTTTTTTTCAGATTTGTCCAAAACAAATTCATTCTCCCAAAATCACTGCGAGTTCGTAATACCAAAGAAGAAAAAATAAATGCAAAAAATACGCCACCCACAAACCCCCAGTTACGCAGTTCTATGTTGCCTGGTTCCCTCTTCTCAAAAAATGTAGGCCCAATATACTCATCATATGCACACTTCACAATGTATGGGATTCCAACGTAGTAAACAGGAGCACGCCTGCTCGCAGGTATGTAACACTTTGGCATCATCAGACTGAGAGCCGCAAATCCGGCAAATGCACCATTAGAAGTGGCATTGCAATCAAACTGTGTATTCGTCTTGGTCCTACGCAGCTGACATCCGAACAGATAGGCAAAGCTGCTAAATAGCCCTGATCCAGCGTAAAGTGCAACGCCCGATTTCCACCCAATAACATCCACAATTGGCCTTACCAGAAGCCATGACGTCAAACTATTCAAAAAAGCATCGGAGGCTTTATGAACATAAACGCATGAGAGCGGATTGGGGAAAAAACTCGAGCATTTTGTCAAAAACACGTCACGCATCACCATCGGTTTGCTGCTGCGCAACATGACCGGATTGTCCGCATAACTATCCTTGTGGTACAAGAAGAACAGCGCCTGGCCTGAGGTCAGGACCATCGCAAAAAACGTCGCGGCATTGCCCTTCCCCAAAAAATGCGACATCAGAAATAAATGATGGGCTTAAAGGCCAACTCTCGGCTAAAAGCCACGCACGAACAACAACAAAAAGAAGGCAATGAAAAGAAAATTCTCATGACATGACGAACACCAAAACAAAAGCAAAATAATAATAATAAGGGACCACAAAATATACACACATATAAAGTAGAGAAAAAAAGGGTTCACTAAAATATTTTCACTAGAAAAAAAGAAAATACAAGCGCGCATACAAAAAAAAAAAAAAAAAAAACTATTAGATTAAAAACACAAAAGAAACGCTTTATTTTTTTTTCCTCTGGAAACCCATGCCCCACGGCTTCACGCGCAAAACAACCCTGAAAAGAAGAAATAAAACAGTGATAATAAAATAAATGAAGTGGGGTGCACCTAAACAAGTAAACCATCAGTAAAAAAAAAAAAAACGCACGCACGCACGGACAAAAATAAAATAAAATAAAAGATAAAACAACATTTTCGCCTTTATTTCATTTTCACTTACTCTCGCCGCTACTTTTGACCACTTTTCATTGCTTTTTTTTTTCTTTTTTTGGGTTCTTGCCTTGTTATTATTTATTACTATTTTTCTTCTTCCTTCTCACTTCGCTGGCCTGGGTAGGCTCCGCAAGGAATCAAAAGAAGAGCAGGACAAGATAACCGCGTTTCATTGCTCCAATCGCGGCTTCTTTCCACTCGCTCGTTGCTCACATATGAGACATTCCTACAAGGGTAATATAGGCGATTTGTTCCTTTACCGTCTCCTGACTTGCCTTGAGTTGCATCAGCGTGAATATGGGGGTCTGCCCGAAGCGGCAGCCGTCGGACTTGTGGATGGCCCCAATCCCGTCAAGGGACGGCACATTACACAGAGCCACCGCCTCAATCACCTTGGCACCAACAATCGCCATGAGGCGTAGAACGGAGACGAGGGATCGTCCGGTGGCAATGAAGTCATCCACAATGAGCACGCGGGAGTCACTCGAAATGCTTCCGTTACGAACAGAGTAGGATTTGGGCAGGACCATAGGGCCCTGACCCTCCGGAAGAAAAGTAGACGGGAATCTTTTCGTAGCGCTAGCAAGAACAAGAGGAACGCCAAGCTCTAAAGCCAGTGGCGAACCCACAAGATACCCACGAGACTCCACGCAGAGGACATGCGTCGGGCCGGCATCGCCCATATCGCGGTACCGCTGAGCCAAAAAATGAATCACCTTCCTAAACAGGGGCGGATTCTCAGTAATGCTGCTGACATCAAATAACCGAGTCGCATTGTCGCCGGGAAACGACGACGTTTCGCCAAATACGTTCGCGTAGAGGTCCTTTGACAACGGATGCGACTCTTTAAGTACAAGATGATTGGGCGAGCATTCAGCGATCGCCATCTCAGCTACAAAATAAATAAATACAAAGAAAAAAAAAAAAGAGAATAGAAACTACTTTTAAAATAAAAGTGAAAAAGATTACAGATTAAAATACGATATTGAAAAAAGCACGTTCACCCCTCGTTATTTCCTCAGACATATATAAATACATTTGTGCACAAACATGTATGCGGAGAAAGGAAATTAACCACAGCACACAGGCACACTGTGGGGATCAACGGAAAAAAGGAAATTGTGCAAGAGACATTGACCCTCCCTTTAATGATCAACTCAAAAATTGTCGCCAAATTATTTCTCCAAATCCCATAAAATGCATATAATGAAAAAAAAATTCACCTATTATTATTATTATTTTGCTTTGATTTATGTGTGTTCTTATCGCTCCCCCATCACCTCTCGTCTCCTCACGCCAAACCTCCTGTGAATAAGGGGGGAAAAAAGACACACACACTGGAGGCGCACGCAAATACATTGGAAAAAGCAAAATTTTTTTGCTCCAATACGCCATTAATTATCAACACATTGTTTTTTGTTGTTGTTGTTGTATTTGCTTGCTTGTTTGTTTTTGGTATCCACTATACTTCTTTTAGCTTTCGTTCGTTGCGCTAACAAAAAAGTCAAAAAAGAAGAGTCACCCGTCCTCGCTTTTGCGCGCAAGCCAGCTAAATCCTGCTCAATGCCTCGCGATAGCCGATGATCCGAGGGCCATTGTATCCGGCCGTATCGCCACAATTCGCCTCCGTTAGTACACTTTCGTCTACAAGTGCGAAGAACGGAATCTTGCTGAAGCGACCATTGCCATATGAGTGTGAAAGCTGGGCTCCCTTCAAGGATTTTATTCCAAGAATAGCAACAAATTCAATAGTGGTGGCACCGCTCGCTTCAACAAGCTGCAAACCTGACAAAGCCGTTCCTCCAGTAGCCAAAACATCATCTACAAGGACAACACGTGAACCCTTACCAATGCTACCGCAACGTATGGTCATGGCCTCAGCCTTTTTCTCCTTGTATTCCTTCTCATATGGTTCACTTTCAATGAGGATGCCGGGATTCTTCCCCGCCTTCCGCATGAGCACAAACGGTACTCCAAGTTCCACGGATATCATGGGTCCAAGAAGAAATCCACGTGCATCAAAACCCATTATGTGAGTCGGGGGTTCGGGAAGATTCCTGTAACGAGCCACAAGAAAATCGCGTATTCCACGCATCACACTCCACTCTTCCGTAATGCTCCCCACATCGGCAAAACGTGGAACATCGCATGGTGAAAACCTGGGGGAGTACCAACGGTACGCCCTTTGTATCGTCTCCCGCAAGGGTGAATCCGGCGAAAGGGTAAAAAAATTAGGCTCAACCTCCTCAAGTGACATAATCAGACAAAAATAAAATTGATTCAATGTAAGTTGCTTCTTCTAAAGAAAAGAAACAAAATAAAATAATAATAAAAAAACAAGCACATACCGCAGGAGAGGGAGAAAGTGAACAACAATGAAAGGCACAGCCGTGTCCTCCCCCCCACACACACACAAAAAAAAAAAAAAAAACCGCTCTTTTTTTTGTATTTTTTACTTGGTTCTTCTTAACAGCGACGTGCCACCCGGTCCCTTTCAAGAAGAAGAATGTGATCGATATCGCCATCGGAAATCGTTTCGCGACCGAAACTCGCTGCGCAAGCCCGCATCAGTGCGGCGGCCATAGAAAAGGAGTTGTTATGAATAAAGGGATCGTGATTATTCCATGAGGGTTCTGAATGCGAAAAGCAAACCAACTTTTCAGCCAATCGATGCGCTTGGGAGTTGTCCTCACTGACAAACCTTCGACAGACGCATCGCACATGCGAAAAATAATCCTGCACATCCTCAGCAGAAAGATTTGTGAGGTCCATTGCAGCCATCGGAAGCTCCGGCTGCCATCGCACTGATACAGCAAGTCGAAGAAGTTCCATTTCCTCTGAAATCCTCGCGGTGGAAAGAGCAAGAAAGCTAAGGTCGATTGGCAGTTCATGTAGCTGATAGGGATATTCAAGTGGGAGAACCTGTTTATGCATCACGGCAAAAAGAGCCTCATGCAACGCATTGCTTGCCTTGGAAACGGCTTGGCAATCTAAGGTGACGTGCGTCCCATTGGCTAACTGTAGAACACCGGTGCGAAGCACATTCGCCATGTGATCTTGTCGGGGCACAATGCGGAGATCTACACTTGACAACAACGATGCGTCAAGCAGCACTTCACCTACTGGTGAAATACTTCGCATAAAGGATGACCACATCTCGGGGTCAATGGCCTGCGCTTCTACACGCAGAGGAATATCACCAACAGGTGTGGCGCTCTCGTGCGTAATAACACGGGCGCTGAGGTGCAAAAGGATGTATTCAGCAAGTAATGCATCTCCTTGGCAAATTGTGTTCGCCAGATAAAGCAAAACCAGTGGACGCTTGGTTTCAAAGTAGTTTGTTGGTACTGGGCAAATTGGAGTGGAAAAAACTTTCTTCCATGAGATGCAAGTCATTCGTGACAATAATGATGGTGGAATTTGCTCTGCATGCCAAGAGGCAAAAGCCCCAAACTCGTCCAATGGGCACGCCGCCATCCGATCGCCCGTCATTGCTGAATCCTCGTCAAGAAACCCAAAAAAATCCACCACATCGTTGATTCGTAGCCGGTCCCTCTCTACGGCGGGGTGTTGAATAACAGTCACAACACACGCTGTATGAAGGAATCCGCTAAGGGGTGGGTGCGGAAGATTAAGTTTCTGATAGAGTGACAACTGCCGCATCGGTTGAGAGGCCCCATCTGATTGGAAGACCACCTCCTGACGAAACTGTTTCATTTCACGTTCCAAAGCAGAACTTTGCAACGGACCATCCGACCGCTCCCGACGTTTGCGATCACCAAAAACCTGTCCAACAGCTGGCACGTTATGCATGGCAGCCCGTTCCTCACTCATCGTCTCTTGTGGCACACGGTAGAAGTGGGAATTACCAGGCACGGGAATCACGTACAGAAGGGTGGCTTCTAGCAACGCCATATTTTCTTCTTCAGCAGCACCAAAAAAGTCTGAACGCGACGCACGATAAAAAGAGATGTTTGGCTCCACCTCCTGAATCATGCCCCTACAACGACACAATTTGCCAGAGGCACTTTGTAGAGCACATGAAGGGAACACATCAGGCATTGATAGTCCAGTCTCGGATTTATGCATCATACTAAGAACGTGGTGATGAACAAACGCCAATGCCGCCCCGATATCATTTAATTCTTCCGTTTTCTCCCGAATCAATTTGCCAATTTCCGCCTGACAGCATAAAAACTCCATCACTCCTTTCTTGGCTCTAAAATGCGCACACAACCAGACGTCGATATCTAAAAATAATATATTAAAAAAAAAAAAAAAAAATAGATATCCCATAAGGTTTGCATGTTCTTCATGAAAACTGCAAGGACACAATTAGCAACATATTTAAAATAGTTGCATTTTATTCAAAGTAAAACAACTTCAAAAAAAAAAAAAAAAAAAGCTAGCTGACATTAAAGACACACAATACTTTCTCACCTCTCATCGCAATGAAAAAAAAAAAACCCGGCAAGTAAGTACGTGCCTGCATATATAAAATGAACCGTAATAAACTATGGTAAAAAAACATTGATCACCTCTTTTACATGTGGTGCGGAGATCAACCATTCCATCACCCTCCCAACAAAAACTTCATCACCACGCTGAAAAGGCTCATACCGCTTCAGTAACGCAGTCAAAAGTTTATGCGCCTCTTGAAGTGCCCCCTTCCATGTACGCAACTTATCCGAGACCTCATTGTCACGTTGATGAAGCATGTAGACGATTGACGCATCATCCACCGTCTTCTGACGCAGCACCTGCTCTAGATTGCTTTGCTGAATTTCCTCCACCTCACGCATATACTGAGCCAGTAGGGTAGAAAGTGCTTCGTGTTTCTCGCCTAGTCGAGATAGCTCCTGCACCTTGGAAAAGTGAAGTGAAATCCACTTCTCTTTCTCTATTGAAGCAGTGGCGTTGTCAAACATCAGTTGCTTCATCTCATCACAAATTTCAGCTTCTCTTAGTATTTGACCCAAAAACCGCTCCGCCTCGCTACAAAACATTGCTTGATGCGAATCTTCCTTTATTTGCCAAAAGCGATTCATCTCTTGCATGCATAGGCATTGCAGCTCCGTAAATGCTTCTCGCTCAAGCAACATAAACAGCTCACGTCGTCGAAGGACCTCGTACCATACAGTGCATTCTCGCTTGTCCCTCCAAGATTCCGCTCTCATTTCCTCCAGCAACGACTTTACGGAAGCCAACTCACGGTTTGTCTCCACATAACGTTCCAGCTCCCCCTGCGTGGTATAGAGGTTACTGCATAGGTTTTGAATGGCCCGCTCCTGTTCAGCCTCCCTCGTCTTGGCGCGTTGTCCTTCGGCAACCAGAGAGTCCTCCAGGTCAGACACTCTCGCATTTAACTTGGAAATCTCCAAATTATAATTGTTGCGGGCATCCAAAAGCATTTTCTCCGTCGTCCGTACCTGCTCCTTGAGACATTCATTTTCTTTTAGGAGATAAAATGACTCCCGCGCGTGGACTTCCCGTTCAAATTCCCGTGATGCCTCCGCGTCCTCTATGCGCTTTTGAAGCTCAATGATAATTCTTGAGAGATCACACTCACGAGCAAGGGCTTCCTGAGTTTCATTAAAGCGCATCTTCTTCATACACTCATACCTTTCTCTTAGTCGACTGCTGCGTGAAGGTGTCTCGCAAGATGAGACCGCCTGTTTGTCGTCCCCTGTCAAATCTTTTTTCAAATGATGAACTGCGGAGCCTTTGAGTGCGCATGGATTTTGATTGCCGGCTCGCATTGCCTCCAAAAAACGGCGTAAAGGTCTATGCTGTGCCAAATTTGTTACTTTCTGTCGCTCACAAGGAATTGTCAGTGGAAAACCATTCTCACCCGTAGCGTCGCACGCGGGTTGGAGGCGTTTCTGCGGCTGGACCTCCTTCATCTCCATGAAGGCATAAAAAATTACTCTTCCGCCATTATTGGTAACGAGAACGAGGAGACAGAAAGAAAGTGGCGCACAACAAACCCCACAGAGAGATAAAATGTAAGGAGAGGAAGATGCAACACTCCAAATGCCTTCCCAGCTCCACCTGAGCGCACCGCTCGGGTGAGAGGCGGGAGACTGCCTTTGGAAACGTACCAAAAATAATAAAATAAGCCATGCACGCATTGAAATACACACACAAAAAAAGGAAAAACACAAGAAGAAAAAAATACTAAATTGACTGTTGGTGGCCCAAATCAAAAATGATAATGATAATAATAAAACCCAGCGAACTCTATTTAGTGCTCTCGGAAAAGCCGAGGGCATCCTAAATTGCCTCCAGGATCAATCGTCCATGAGATGTTTAAAATACGCCTGATAAACCGCGGTAAAAATGAACACGTCAAAAAAAAATAAAAAAAATTTAACTCACAGAAAAACAGACGGTACCGAAAAAAAAAAAAAAAAAAAGGTCTGGGCTTCAACTGGACTCGCCAATGCTCAGACAGGCATAAAACAAATCGCATGGCTTAGCCGTGAAGGAGCGCACCTGTGTTTCTTGCAAGTCAATGACGAGCGTGATTGAACCATTCCCTCCTGTTCGCAGCGGCGAATATTGTATATTTTTTATGGTGCCGACACTCAATTTGTGACCCAACGGCGGGTGCGTCATCTCAGTCAAGCGACGTATCTTCTCATCCGCCACCGTCATTTTGTATTCGTCTGCTGAAGAAACGGGAGAAACGGATAATTTTTCCTTCCGGCCTCTCAGCCCTCCTCACACGTAAACGGATGTCGTCCTCCAGGGATTTTTCGTCGTCCGGGCCCTTCGCCACGCCGCCTCCCTCCTCCTCCGCCGCAAAAAAAAAAGAAACCACCCGCTCCTACAGTTAAAAAGTAGCAACAAAAAAAAAGCAACGGGTCCAAAAAAAAAAAAAAAACGACTGTTTCTTAAAACTTCAGGCTGAAAAAATGACAACAAAAAACGCCTAAAAGACAAAAAAAGAAGAAAAGGAAAGAAAAAAAGACATCCAAATAAATAAATAAATAACGCTAAAAAAGGAAACAACACGTACAATCAACAGCAATTCGGCAAGCAACTGCCGCAATCACTGGAAAAGCAGCATCGGTTGTAAAATAAAAATAAAAAAATTATAAAGATAAATAAATAAATAAACCTCTAAAAAAAGGCAGATATGCCCAATTTAAATCATGCGGGCAAGGAAACGGTTGATGAGGGCGTCGCGGTTGCCGTAGTCGCCGCCCTCAACAAAGTGACGACGTTTTTGGCGCATGCCACCGGCCGGCGGTGAGAGCTTAAAGGGCCACAGGCCGTTCGTCACCTCGCGGAAGTGCTTGCCACCGATGTAGATCTGGTTCACAATGTCCTCAGCGCAAACAATGTTCTCGTTGTTGTACTTGCTCTGGATCATCTGATTGTTCACAATCTTCACACGCTGGCCGTTAATCTTCAGGTGGCCACGCTTGTACACCATCATTCGGACTGTGCGCAGGGAAGGGTAGCCGTAGGCAATGTAGGGCTCAACGGCGCGGAGCATGTTTTCCATCGGCTTGTTCAGGCGCACAAAAACGGTGTTGAAGATCTGGCGCAGGCGCAGAAGCTGCAGAATCTTGCGCTGCTTCGGGGCGACCTTCGCAATACCGCGAATGCGGGTGACAACAGCAACCTTCGGCTTCGACTCGAGGTAGTAGTTGCCGCAGCTCTTTGCCTGGCGACGAAGATGCACCAACTTCTTTTCGGCAGAACGGTACTCACGGGAGTAACGGAGACCCCGCGCGTATGCAGTCTTCTTCAGCGCGACTCTTGCAGCCTTGTTGGCGGCAATCGCCTTCTTGAAGTTCTCCGTCTGCTGCCGCTTGAAAGCAGCACGCTTGATGGCCGACTCAGGGGCAGGAACACTCTTCGCGGGCATATTATCTACCTTCTTTGCGTAGAAAGAGCAAATCAAAAACAAATAATAAAAAAAAAACCGTAACGTGATCAATTGTCCGATAGACTCACTCCCCGAAGAGGAAGGAATCCAAAGCAGCAGAAAACACAATAAAAGATACATCTTGTACGGTTAAAGCAATACAAAATGAAACAAACTTTGCACAAGCGCCGTGTCAATTTAAATCATGCGGGCGAGGAAACGGTTGATGAGGGCGTCGCGGTTGCCGTAGTCGCCGCCCTCAACAAAGTGACGACGTTTTTGGCGCATGCCACCGGCCGGCGGTGAGAGCTTAAAGGGCCACAGGCCGTTCGTCACCTCGCGGAAGTGCTTGCCACCGGTGTAGATCTGGTTCACAATGTCCTCAGCGCAAACAATGTTCTCGTTGTTGTACTTGCTCTGGATCATCTGATTGTTCACAATCTTCACACGCTGGCCGTTAATCTTCAGGTGGCCACGCTTGTACACCATCATTCGGACTGTGCGCAGGGAAGGGTAGCCGTAGGCAATGTAGGGCTCAACGGCGCGGAGCATGTTTTCCATCGGCTTGTTCAGGCGCACAAAAACGGTGTTGAAGATCTGGCGCAGGCGCAGAAGCTGCAGAATCTTGCGCTGCTTCGGGGCGACCTTCGCAATACCGCGAATGCGGGTGACAACAGCAACCTTCGGCTTCGACTCGAGGTAGTAGTTGCCGCAGCTCTTTGCCTGGCGACGAAGATGCACCAACTTCTTTTCGGCAGAACGGTACTCACGGGAGTAACGGAGAC
The DNA here is from genome assembly GCF_000209065.1 of Trypanosoma cruzi. NCBI lineage: Eukaryota > Euglenozoa > Kinetoplastea > Trypanosomatida > Trypanosomatidae > Trypanosoma > Trypanosoma cruzi. The sequence continues at coordinate 24,574 of NW_001849506.1, forward strand.
CCCGCGCGTATGCAGTCTTCTTCATCGCGACTCTTGCAGCCTTGTTGGCGGCAATCGCCTTCTTGAAGTTCTCCGTCTGCTGCCGCTTGAAAGCAGCACGCTTGATGGCCGACTCAGGGGCAGGAACACTCTTCGCGGGCATATTATCTACCTTCTTTGCGTATCGGCGTCGCTGTGCTGGTGTATGCAAGTACGGAAATCACCAGAAGAAAAGCGGGGACAGAATAAAACAAACAAACAACAACAAAAAAAAAAGCATTACAAAGATGAATAAATAGGACAACTTCCGGTATTCTCTTGTTGTGTTCTTTTTCTTTTTTTTTTTTCTTTTTTTTTTTTTTTTTTTTTTCAAAGACAAAAAAAAAAAAAAATAGAACCTGGCACAATCATTACTCGTAATTGGCAACATTCCCACGATTTTGTAGACCGCGGATGAAGTACAGGAGGGGGACGGCAAGCGCCATCCAACAAAGGCAACTGTACATGAGAAGCGAAAAAGACGTTTGCAAAAAATCAAAAAATCCCAGCTTCGCAGAGTGGTAGATTGCAGCCGTGGTGAATTGGCTTGTGTCACCTCCCAAAACAAAAGCCGCCATACAAGCAAACGGCACCACAAGGAACAATTCAAGGGGAGCAAGAAGGAGATTGACAGTAGTCGCCAATGTCGCCTCCAATGCGCGGCATCGCAACACACGGCAGATGATTAGAGTCACAATGCTCGTCAGCAGTGGAACAGGAAAGACGCCTCCAATAATTCCCGCGGAGAGAGCGACCATCAAACAACTGAAGTTCAGATCGCGGCATGGTACCACAAGACGGTGGAAGAACGCATCTTTTATCGGCCTCATAAGGAGAAGAATATCTTCACACTGAGGAGAAGAAGAAGAGAAAATAAAAAAAATAGGAACAACGATAAAAATGGTAAAGGAACGGCGTGCAAAAAAAAAAAAAGAAAAAGAAAAGAACAAAAGGTTGCAAAAAAAAAAAAAAAAAAAAGAATATGAGCAAAAATGGATCGCCAACCTGCAACCATTGGCACCTGATGCTTTTTCTCTTCTCTTCATTCCTCTTCCTCTTCTCGTGAACAGGAAGCACGGTGTGTCCCCAGCAGAAATCGCGATGCACCATCTAAAAGCTGCACCTCCTCTCCCTCTCCCCCACTCCCTCTTTTTTCTTTTTTTGGTCACAAATCTTAACGTACTCTCTTCCCACATTCACCGGTCATCTCCATCAATTGCACTTCACTTGGCAGAAATTGTGACGCCATCGTCTTTCATCTTTTTCCGTAGAGCCTTCTCTGCCAAAATATCATCCGCCATCTCCTCCGTGCACTCCTGAACCTCCACCACCTCCGGTATCCAGTGCATAAGCATGCGCTCAATGCCATTTTTAAGCGTCACGCTAGCCGACGGGCACGATTTACACGCACCTTCCAGCAACACAAATACCGTGCCGTCGTCCATGTCCAAATAGCGCACGTTCCCGCCGTCAGCCTGCAGCATGGGCCGTATGCGTGTGGCAAGCAATTCCTTGACAGCTAGAATCACCTCGTCATCATCATCTTTGGGTTCGGTGTCTTCATTGTGGCCCGAAAGAAGGTCTTCTCCTTCTTCAGAAAGAACGTTCATTTTTCTCTCCGCAAACTCCTCTATACTCTCTTTTATCATCGGCAGAATGGCGTCCCAATCCACAAGATGACCTTTTCTTACCGTGATGTACTCATCAGCAATGTACACAGCTTCTACTCCATCGATGCTAAACAATATCTCCGCCAGGGGTGACTTGTAAGCGTGCCCAGCATTCGGAAAGTCCATTGAGAAACCGGGTTTCAGAAATGACAACTCCATCGAGTAGAAACGCAGACAATCGGGATTCGGCGTCTCACTCGTCTCAACTAAAAGAAAGCGCTTGGACGTCCACGTGGGACAATTGGCGCCCCCAACAGTGCGTTCCACTTGATGGCATCCATTGGGACTGCCAAGGCCACGCATCACACGAAATGAAGAAGATAACGCCCGCCGCTGCACAAACAGTCGAGCCGCTGAAATTGCTCCCAGGAGACAACCTAACGACGGCCGGAGCATCCGTCACTCTACAATTGGGGGAAAAAAGTGAAAAGTAAAACGCACATACACAAAGGGAAAAAAATAAAAAGAAAAATTGGGCAAGAATGCCACACTATAAATAAAAATAAAAACAAAAAGTTAGAAACAAGAAAAACAACGAAAAGGCACAACAATAAGCATGTAAACATATCTTGTGTGCACTCCCACCAAACCATAAACCTGTTCAAAAGGTCACACGTGTAGGAGCATTTTCTCGTATGAATGCGGTGGCCTCTTCACCATAAATAAAATCCTTTACCACTGCTACGTCGTCCAACTCTGGGCATGGAAAAAGAAGAATGGCAGCCACAGAACCCAGCTGTATCAGTTGCTCTCCAGTAATGTGATTACTGGAAAAGACACTAACTTTCCCTCCACCTTTCTTGACAAATTGAACAAGTGATAAATAAAACCGTCGTTCAACGGGACTGCTGGAACGAAATACGTTGTCACTTACCATCAGTCTTCCTATAGCTCCCAACATTGCCGCCTGGTAAACAATTTGTGGGGTGTATACACAACGATCCGGATCGCTGCTTATTGTGCTGTGAAAGCTTTGCCAAACGTTGATGTCTTCTCTGGCACGTGTAGAGCTCATTTCATTGGCGATGGCGGGGTCAGCAAAGGCCTTTCGAAGCGCATCATTTGTACAATCTGTAATCTTGAGAAGCACCACCTTGGACAAATTCTTATACATGACTCGTAGGGGTCCCGTCTCCGCATTTACAGTCGTAGACTCCATGTACTTAAAAAACTCCTCCCGAATATGACCGGGCGAACATATAAGAAGTATTTTTACCTTTTCAAAGTCGACATGCGTGCAAACCGCGTCTAACACTTGCTTAAAAAAACGCTGAATGCTCTTGTCTCTCGCCGTACCATCATTTTTGTGTTTTTTTGCTATGTTCACCTCCACCCTCGCCTTGGGGTGCATAAACGAGGGTGTAACCAGCAGCAAATTCGCCGTTCCATTATCCATAATCACGGCAGCAGTATCTGCCTTGGCCTCATTATCACAAGCCTCCTTCAGGCGTTCTTCCGCAATATCATCCCATTCCTTCTTGATGATAGTGATGTCTTGTGGTGGAAACGTAATAACCGACAACGTGTGGTGTGCGCCCAGCTTCACATGCTCATTCTCTGAGATGTTAATGCCATGTATACGGAGCTCCTCAGGGGAGAACTCCACCTGCTGCACCTCAACTTCCAGCGTAATAAAGCGCACCTCTGCCGCCTTTGTGCCTATTGACGTCTCCTTCGCCACTTTACGTCGCGTTCTTGCGCGAACACGATCACCGCAAAGCACAAAGTTGTACAGGTGCCACAAGTCCTCACTTGTGCCGACCGTTACTTTCACTTCCACCCCACCATCGAGGCGAACCCCTTTTCGTAAAAGACGCATCTAAAGAAGACTCACCACCCGTCAAAAAAAAAAAAAAAAAAAAAAAAAGAGGGAAAAAATCCAGCAGGAAAACAAACGACAAATCCGAACAATCACCACCACAAAATACCAAAAGCAAAATAAATAAATAATAGTCGGTACTTCTCCAGTGACAGCACCGCAAGAAAAAAAAAAAAAAGCAACTCCTCACGCAAAAAAAATTTAAAAAATACGCCTTTCATATCCAAAGAAACGTTTGCTTTTGTAGTGTGCCCCATCACGGAAAAAGTACGTAGGGTCGTATATGCTCATTCTCCAAGCAACGATCGGCCATGGCCAATATTTCTTTACCGCGTGTTGAAGACCAAAGCAGACCTTCAGGTCCAATGGTGCTGTAGACGTGACTTGGCAGACGTCGTTGCATCCTCCACGCAAAGACCGTTTCATTCATTGGGCCGCCAGTAAACTGTACCAATTCGCGAATCCGTCGCAGCAATGGGCCATGAAAGAGACAAAACGTGCCCGGTTTATTCCTCTTGAATGCCCCATAGGATTTAGTAAGCGGATTTCTACGTGGGCGCCGGTAGTAAAATGTCATGCCATGGTCAAGGTACACAAAAGTAGGATGATTCGGGTGAAGCATAAAAATATCGTTTTCATTTGAACCGATATGTGTCCCGCCCACCACAAAGTTATTCTTGTTTGGGGAACGGTCCATGTTCCCGACAAAGTAGTCAAACATACTTAGAGTAGCCAAGTGAAGAACGCCAGCGTAGTTCCGCTTGCGAACAAAATCAATCACGCGTTCTCCAGCAATGTTGTTTAGGTCAAAGAAGGCATGCCACGAGTCATTATGAGGCTCATACGGAATGCGCATCACGCTACTCAAAAAATGTCCCACGTCAGCAATTTTAAGTTGAATAGATACACCAATACATTCATCACCATTTACAGAACGTTCCAGGTAACGTTTCTCACGGACATAATCAAATAGATCCTTCTTCACCCACTCCTTATAGTTATTTACTCCTGACGTCCGAAAGAATTCCTCATTGGTCTCCACAACATCTTTATATTTTGCCACGGAGTCCTCTATCATTGAAATTGGCAAACATGCCCAGCCAGTGGGCGGTACACGATACGTCAGCAAAAGACGATCTGCATGAAATGTCGCCACCTCTCCCACTGCTTCTAAAGGAAAGGGTCGTTGTGGTACTTTAATGATTGTTTCCAATGGTTGTTCGATAAAACCCCCATCTGCAACGCAAATGGGATTAAAAACAATACTAAATTTGATGGTTCGCTGATCCTTGGTCTGTGCAATTGGCACCAATTCCTTCCAGTTGGAAGTGTTTGTGAGGAAATTAATGCAGCGTTGGTCTTGACGGGGGTTAAAAGGCACTGAGAGCATATCACACCCTGTGAAATCCTTCACTGCCCTGTGTCTCATGTAGCGATTTTTCATATCATGTGGTTTGACTCCTAAAGATGTGAGTCGTGCACAGCTTATATTCGTGACTTTCCACTCGTCCAGTGACCCCTCGTGACTTAGCATCATAACAGGCCCCCAGTGTTTCTGCAAAACGACGCCCTCGAGGAGACTATCGATGCCGCCTGTAAAGCCCCAATACGCACTATCCTCCTCATACACGGCACTCTTGTGAAACAAAGTGTCCCCCACGACGTCGATGGTCTCCACATCAGTCTCCCTGTCATGAGGCAACGCACTGCCGCTCCTATCGTTCCGGGATGTCCAAAAGTAAACAAACAACGCCGTAAAGAAAAAAAGAAAACGTATTATGTTTTTCCGATGAGAAATCTGCCTCGAACGCATGGGCACCCTGATGCTCTTCATATTTATCTTGCCTCTCCCCTCACTTTCCACCGGTACCCCCTTTCTTTTTTTTTTTTTTTCTTGTTTCCTTATTTGCCTCCCTTGGCTGTGGTTGCAAGTGATCTTGTTTCACACGGTATATTCCTGCGCCAGATCCCGTTGTGAGACCCCCAAGAGCATACGAGATATCGAAGCAAACCCGAGTCAAGCAGCAATCAATTTTTTTTCCTTTATAGGCAGAAAATATTATTACATAAAGGAAAAAAAAAAAAAAAAGAAATGAAATAAAATTCACATCATTCATGACAACAGTAGCAACAGGGGGGGGGGGGGGGGGGGGAAAGATCGGTATTAACAATATGAATAATAATCACAACCTTGAGTTCTGCCCATTCAACTCAACTTCACCCTTTTTATCCCTTTCTTTTTCATTATGCATCGTTATTCGTAAAATCATTAAATGGTTGAAGGATTAATTCTTTTCAAATCTTTATTTCAGCCGCTTTTCCTCTTATTTTCGGTCTGTCTGTGTGTACATGTGTGTGTGATGCGTGTTGCCGCTCTCACAAGCACCATAACTCTCTCGCTTCTTCTCACCCTCACGCACGGCCAACGCCAACCGCTCGCCAAGCCCCATCGCCTCCGCCAGACGCCGCACTGAGAGCTGGCAGTCGCCTGGAAAAAATATATCGCGACTAATCCCCCCTGCGTCGGCAGTATGATTTGCGAACTGACCGTAACCGTCGCTACTACTACTGCTGCTACTACTACTGCTGCTGCTGTGACTGTTGCCGCTATGGTTTCTGCTGAATGAATTTAGAGTCGGCACATCCGTGGGGAAGCGAAACATGGCACCTCCGACACGCTCCAAATTAAACAGTACTCGCGGTACATCTGGCCGTACCCTAACCGCAAGCTCCGCAAAAGGATGGACTTGAAGTGACGTTCCCATGATAAGAAGCAGCTCCACCTCTGTTATTTCCGCAAAAACATTAAAAAATGCATCTGGGAGACTTTCTCCAAAAAATACAACGTCCGGTTTCACAACACCCCCACACCTATCACAATGCGGCACCTTCCCCTCCCTGGACTCACGGCTCGCTAATTCAATGTCGTATGGGGAACGACACTCAATGCACGAGGCGGTTGAAAAAGACCCGTGCGCCTCCACAAGAAACGACATTGGAAGACCCGAAGCCCGTTCCAATCCATCGATGTTCTGTGTACAGCAACGCAACAGTCGTCCCTCATCGGCTAATAGTTTTATAAAATGATGCACAAGTGTCGGCCAGAAATGACCGGGCCAAAGGTCCATCTCACGCACAATACTGTAAAAGACATCTGGGCGCTCTCGCAAGAGCGTAAGTGAAAAAGCATCGGTCGGTGAGTTTAGATTGTACTTCCCCAGTCTTGCGTATATGCCCGTGTGAGGGCTGCGGAAGTCAGGAATTCCCGCCGCGACGCTTATGCCAGCTCCAGCCATGACAAGAATCTTCGTCACGTTGTTCCGCTCAATGTAGCGGGCAAGTGCCTCAAAGCTTGGTTCCCCAACTACGTGCAAAAAGTTGGCGTTATCTTGATTCATTGGGAAGAAGTAATCCACCTGGCCGCCAACTGCAGAAACAGTAAAAATACACAAAATAAGATATAAAAACAGAAAAGATATGCACGCACACACATATACATGTATATGCTACATATATGTTGTATATACGTATATATTATGTATGTATCTGGATAATTCACAAACAAACAAAAAAAAAAAAGAAACCCAAATGCGTCAATGACAGAATAAATGAAAAAAATAATACTCAAAAAATTTCTTTTGCTTGTCGTTTCCTCCTCTTCGTCGTTTAGAGTTCAACGTATCCTCTCTTATTTTTATCCATCTTTTTTGAACGATAAATTAATATATATACATATATATATAAACGGACTGCCGTGTAATCAGCGTCACTTTTTTTTCTTTTCCTCTACTTCTCATTGTAGGATGCGCACACGTAGACATAACGCACATGTAACGACGGCGCCACACTATGACCTTTGCTTCCTCTCAGGAAGAAAAGGGAAGTGGTGGGTTCCTGCTCCCCACCCCAGGAATAAATAAAACGAAATAAATGGAATAAATCCTCACGCCTCTTCTCACTGCACGCATGTGTCACTCACCCTCACAGAAAAGGCATCACTCCTCGCTCAACTACAAGTTCGTTGTGGTCAAGACACCACGAGTGAGGGACATTGGGATCCGTCTCCATCACAAAGCCGGCGTGACCCTCACAGGCAACCTTCACCTCCTGCGCATGATGCGGCGGTGCCCACCTGTCGCTTGTGACGTAGAAGAACACCATGCGATCCTCCACGGCCTTCATAAGTGGTCTGTCAATTTCACGTACCTGACGTAACTCCTGCCGGGCCATAAAAAAACAATTCCAGAGAATATTTGGGTTCAAGTGTCGCGTCATTAGTCTCCGAAGAGGCGGACTTACGGAAGGCGCGTACCAACGCAAAAACATTGAAACCACCGCCTTAGGCATAAGTAATAGCAACATCACACAGTACGTAAATAAACTGTATATCACCGCATGACTACAGAGAAAAAAAAGCCGTTTTCCATTCGGTGAATTCTGCGCATTTGAAAGTAAACCACAAAGGGAAAAACAACGTTTTATGCATGGAAAACGCGTTAACATCTGCATTGCAACAAAGGCTCCAATACTGTGGCCACCAATGTAAATGTGTTTTCCATACCATTTCAGCGTATAGGGAGTAAGAACGGCTCGCAAAAAATGCTCCGCCGTTTCTACCTGATCCTGTAAATCAAATACCCTACCGTTATTTTGGTCGACAAAACTGTGACCGGCAAAGCCCATCACAAGAACGTCTAAACGTCGTAAAGTCATGAGTTCCACAAAACGTTCGTAGAAATGCACTAAGCCCGGATTGCCCGGAAAAAGAATAAACAGCTTCCGGTGTGGACTTGGCGGTCGCCGCATCGCTTCTGTGCAAGATGTCTCGCAAAGGTAATCAAGAAGATTCGGGCAACTTTGAAGAACCTCCACCACGGAAAATGGCTGGCTTGGGCACTGCCATGTCACAATGGCGTTTGGAAGAGACATGAAATAAACTATCTAATCCCTTGACTGTTGTAAAGAATAAAACATAATAAATAAATAAAGAGTATATAAACCAACAACAAGAAGACAAAAAAAAAAAAAAAAAAGGTACATTCATGCAACAAATGAATCTGTATGAAAAACTTGATGCAAGAATATATAAATATATAAATAAAGAGACTGCCATCGGAGGTGATAAAGAAAGAGAGAGAAAAGCCTCAACAATTCCCAAATGATTATGCAGCTACAAAAACAACACACACGCAAAACTCTCACAATGGTCCAGTCCGCAAAAAAAAAAAAAAAGACAGAGAAGAGGAGATGACACCCGTGGCCTACTGCAACGCATGCGTCTTCCGCTGCAACGCATGCGTCTTCCGCTGCAACGCCACATATTTAAGATGTTGCAGGCCTGATTCGGAAAGACGCGAAGGATCAGGAATCCGTCCATTCGTCTCCATTAAACGAAGTATATGAGCAACCCGGTCGTTCGTCCCCGCAGACGGATAAGATTCCGACTCGGAGATGCTCTCATCAACTTTTCGATTTCGTTCTTCAACTCGCAGCTCAACAGAAGGGCCTGTTGCATCGTCCCTCAACGTGCACTCATTCGCTAGTGGTGAAAGACCCGCCACAAGTTGCTTCTGATATTCATGCAACTGCTCATGACGATCCTCCAGGGCACGTTGAAGCTCCCGTTGCTGGCGTTTGAGAGCGGCGATGTCGTTGTTCGGGCGTCCCTCAGCAGAATTTACCCCTGCCCCGTCTCTTCTTCCGCCTTTTGCGGCCCTGTCCAAATCCAGGGCTGGAGAGTAGAGGTGAATAAGATACTTTGCCAGGTGTTCATAGCGTGGTGGGCATTTCCTGTCGGCAGACAACCCTTGATGGACGCCTGTAGCCGGCCATGGCCTTACAACTAACTGTTCCCCGACAAGTTTGATCTCAACGCGGCGGTCAATAAAATAGTCTCCACTGGCGCCCAGCCGTCGGATTGTCACGGGAAACGGAAATTCAAGATCATTGAGCAGCCGAACAACAGCCATATCAATCGCATCAACCTTGCCAGACGAATCCCCCGTAACGTGGTAACGCACACGGTGACAGGCAACCACACCGCGGAAAATGCGAATGGCTTCTGCAAGACCGCTGGATGGATACTGCTGAAACTCCACCGCCGTCTTGTGTGATTTACGGCCTCCAAGATAAATGTCATTAAAAGCCAAGGTAGATCTTTTCTGCATCTCCTGTGCAGCAAAACAATCCTCATGCTTACTCAAGTAGGCAGCCTTCAGAGATTTAAGACCCTCTGTAAGAGCTTCTAATTCATCGGACATGTCGTTCTCTTCCACTTGAAGCTGGAGTCCCGTGCAGTTTTGCTCAGTTACTTTTTCACGTAATGCTGCATTCGCTGCTGTCAAATCATCTACCCTTGTCTGGAGCTTCTGTATTTCCCTTTCCATGGCAAGCAACTTGTCCAGGTTGGGTACTTGAGGACGCTGCTCTTCCGCTGCAGCCACATTGATGCGGCTCACATCAAACCCCAATAAACGCAGGGTGCTTACATCTTCTGCGGACCAATTTGTTGTCGCCACTGGACCGCCATCACTCGCCTGCAGTTTGCGATGCAGTCGCCTCGCATCATTGGCAAGATCCTCCAAGTACTGTGCCATCAGCGTTAACTCCCTGCTATTCTCGGGGGACTCTTCTTCTCTGGTGGCGGCATCTGCACGAGCAGCAGCCGCTTCAATCTCGTACTGGCGGATAATGACGCTGAATGAACGCTCCGTGATGGGAAAGTACTCGTCCACCCTCATAACCCCATCGTCACTGGACATGTAGCAGGGAGAGCTACGGTTTTATCTACAGACAAAAAGAGAGAAACAACCCAAATAAAACGACAACAACAACAATAACAAAAAAAAAGAAAAAGAAAGAATGATGGTGTCAAGCAGTCTTTTGTGTCACACAGTCCCCACTTTCATTTATTTACAGTCATGCGCTCCGCAATCCGAGGGAAGGACACATCCATTGTGGTGGTGTGGTCACGTACAGAAATAATAGAAACAGCTTCAAATAGGGCGGTGGCAAATGACGTTGCGGTGTATTCCAGCAACACCCCACGCAACCCTCTATTTTTAGGTTATTTCTTTCCTTCTCTTTGGCTCTCCCCTCTTCCTGGTTGCCAAATTTACCTGCTCCAGAGGCCTCTCTCAGGTGTTAGGGCAAAGTTACACACACAAAAAAAAAATTAATAATAAATAAATAAATTTAAATAATAGACACGCATCTTTACCACACCAGCAACTAGAATTGACGTCCTCCTGTTTCTTCTACAACCCACCACAATTCCTGACCGTCGTGTCGCCTTAATAATTCTTCCGTTTCGCCTTTTTTTTTTTTTTTAAAGCTAAATATCATGCTTTTTGTATATATGCTCCTAGACAATTTCCCCTCTTCGTTGTATCGCTTCTATTGCCGCCTGTCTCCCACTAAATTAGCTCGCCATATATATGTACATGCGCAAACGCACACGCATACACGGAGTCAAGAAAAACAAAAAAAAAATCGGTGCGAGAATCAATCGGCAGTAACTTCACTGCTGATGGGACGACGAGCGACTCTGATGCCGGGGTAAGTCTTGAATAGGTCGACAAAGTACTGCACCACCTTTTCGCAGAAATCACTCTTGTGCAGCCACACCTCTACCCGCAATGACTCCGGATACACATTGCCAGGTTTATGTGCAATGCGCACAACATCGGCGACACATTCAGATTCCGTTACACTTCGCAAGTGTTCCCCCATGACAGCTGCGAGCACCAACACCACAGCCTGTTCACTCTGCGCCTTTGTCCGCGTAAAGACACAGACACGATCGCCTTCAGGAAAGTTCTCAAAGTATGGTTCTACCTTGTTGCGGGCAAAGACCAAGTTGTCATCTGACGGCAGCAACACAAGCGAAGGGAAGGAATTGATGGTGGCGTACAATTCCTCGGCTGTCGTCACCCAGTCCAGTTCCTTTGGCTTTTGCTGCTCATCAAAGTCCTTTCCCTTCTTCTTTTGTCGGACAAATGGAAAATACGTGACGAACCAGCGATCCTTCAGTGGGTGCGGCTGCGAAGACGTCTGTGCGCTCATCGCCTCCCCTCTCTCCTATAAATGCCTTCGGATCCTTATTCCTACTACAATTGTGTTAACAGCTCCCTCTTTATGATTCGGCGCAAATGAAACTTCTGTGATGCAGATACTTGTTTGTTTGTGTGCACGCAATTTTGTGCACTTCCCTAACCCTGGTCTGCCCCTATTTTAGTCCCACCCTAAACCCTAATCTAACGAACACACGCACAAACACGCACACACCGACGCAGCTGAAAGAGAGTGCAATGTATGCGTGAAAAAGACTGAAAGAGAAAACAAATAAGACAAAACGAAAACAACAAAAAAAAAAGTAAAAATTTCGTCTTCCATAATGTTCGAATGCCGCCTTTCACATGCTCTTTTTTTCTGTTCTCTTATTCCTTCTCATCTGCCCTCTCTCTCTCTCTCTATCCTTTCCCTTGTGTTTATGCGTGTCCGTATCGTTCTTGTGACAGCCGGCTGCAAAACGCAAACGCCAGAACCTTCAGCAAAATAACAACGACAACAAAAAGAATTAAAAAGAAAAAGAAATGTGGCTGGCACCCACTTCCTCCTCCTTCGGTTTCATCTGCAGTTTGTAATTATGAGTAAACGCACTATGATAAATCTCACGCCTCCCGCAATCCATAAAACAAATGCTGCAAAACTTTCCGGATGCAGCGCCCGTGGTGGTGAATCACAGCCTCGTGATCATCGTCAGCCCCTGCGGCACCGCGATAACTACACATGGCTTCTGCCATTCTCTGCAAAAGTTCAACATCAACGTCGCTGAGGGCCGCCAGAATGCCCATCGTTTCAAGAGTTCCTGCTACATTTGACAACATCGAGGCACACGCAGCCTTTGCCATCTCATGCGGTGCGTGTCGAAAGACATCAACGCAGAGAGCGCACGTTGCGGCAAGTGACACACGAGGATATGTGGCAATCGCGTAATGGCCAATGAGATGCAGGGCGGCAACCTGCACGACGGGACCGTGCTGAGGCCCACACAACTCGACAAGAATATCGTAAAGAGTGCACTTTCTCTCCAGTTTGCAATAATCGTCAATGTTTCTCAGTGTGCGTCCCTCCTCGTCGTAATCGCACAGACCCAAAAGGATATCAAGTAACCGCACCTTCATACGGCCGATTTGCGGCGGCGTCACGGCATTCTTAACACCTGGAAGGACTGAGCACAGTTCCATTGGGCTGTTCTCCTCCACGCCAAGGAGACCCACCACAAGGCGTGCCACAAATGAAGAATCTACGGAGTCCAAACGCGCAAGAGACCACCACACAACCGTTTTGCACGCAGCCACAGCCGCACACGCGTCATCCACCTCAATAAGCACTCTAAAAAGCAGCCACAAAGCGGTTTGCACAACACCCCTGCCCTCCACAGAGTCGCTGAATGGATTTCCATTCAGTTTCTTCTTATCAGCTGTCAAAAGCTTTCGGTGGAGACAAGAAGCAGCCTGCTCTGCAATACGTGCGAGTGCCAGGAGATGGACCACAAGCGATGCCGTTGACTTCATGTCAAGGCTTTCCTCAAGCAGCCGCACGATGCCTCGACATTCAACAAATGTAGCATCGTCCACATCCGCATCGGAGTCGTATTGCTGTACTGCAGCAATACAGTTCTCCAGCGTCGTTGTGGCTTCGGTATTAACAACTGCATCATGTAAGGCATTCACCAAAGATAAGAGCCTCTGCGCCTGAGAAATAAACAAGCGTGCTGCCTTCTGCCTTTCTATATTTGTCGTATATTGTGCAAAGACAGTGCGAATGACATTAACGGAAAGAATACGGGGAATCAATAGCATTGCCCAATGCCAGCATGCGTATGATATTGTCACTACCGTGGACAGGACTTCACATATACGATCAAGGGTAACACACGTCCCAAACAATTCATCCGAAGTCAGAGTAAGGCACATTTCTTCTACCATATGTGCCAACATAATATCTTCATTATCGTTATCTGAATTCATCTCCAATTCATTCTCTGCAAACAGAAATGCAGCCGATTTTAAGCATCTCTTTTCTTCTACGTGAGCAGCAGTTGCCATTGCAGCACGCTGTTGGCACATCGTTGCCGCCGCCATTAGTAACTTACATATGGCATCCTTTGGAATACTGTCGTGCAATAAAAGACGCTGCAAACCACGTATGCGCATGACACTTGAAGAGGCATGTTCGGGATCCACAATCACCTTCGCCTGGACTCGGTCCACCGAGTAAGACCCACGAACAGGCATAAATGCACCTCGCACAAAGATATGCGCCAGTGTTTCAAACTGCGCCGATAATTCCCATAAAGTCCCTAACACTTTTTGAAGAAGCGCACAGTGTTGCACTGGAAGGGTATCCGCAAGCGCAAGCAACTCCAGTATTCCAGGCGAAAGTGGTTCCAGAGTGAGCAACAATGCCCTTGGTGATGGACCGAGCGTGGAACCCCGCGCAAGCACTGAGAGACGGCGTAGTGCAAATAAAATCTCATCTGTATCAGCTTTAGCAGCCACGCGTAAGGTGAGGACGCAAAATGCGGGTGTGAGAAGGTACCTATTGTAAAGGCAGAAGCATTTGTAGCTGCGGGCAAAAAGCGATTTGTCCTCGCTCCGAGGCATTAAATGCAACGTGGCGTTAAAAATGGTGGCAATCCCCAAATGCAGTCTTTCCTGAATTGTTTCACGCTTTAAAAAACGTTTTTCTTGATTAATCTTCTGCTGCTGCAAAAAGTGGGATGAACGAATTTGCACTCGCTCCTCATCTGGAGTCAAGGAAGTCTCGGTATCACACGCCATGAGGTCAACCAGTTGTACAGAGAGCAGAAGCGCCTGCTCATCCAATCCTAGACATTCCGTGTATGTAACGCTGCCTTCTTTTAAAAGCCACGCACGCCGAAGTGGAGTAGAAAAAAGGGATGCGATGTGTCGAGCAGCATCCACCGTCATGCCGTCCTCCACGCGGTCATTAAGTAACAGCACACGAACCACCCCCACGACGCCATCATGAAGCGTCAGCATGACACCGTTGAGAAGGCTGGAGACAAGGGTCTTCTTTTGAAGAAATCGAGGTGTATTAAAAAGACCCTCCCCGACTTGGTTCTGCGATGCACCATTTACCAACGCATGATTGCCTTGAAGAAGAAGAGGATAAAGCGCCTGGACGATACGAGGTGTCCGGCATACCTGAGAAAAACAAAAATAAAGCAACAGCTCTGTGCAGAACCGCCGCACATGCAGATCCACGTAGAACTCAGATTTGAGAACATTACATTTCTCAAGACGCGGAAGAAGTACGACAGACACCGCACGGTTCAAAAAAAAGGACTCATCCGAAAGAAACAGCAAGGCCGCAAACACCTCCTGAAGATAGTATTGTTCAATGAGAAGGCGTGCATCATTATCATTATCACCATCCAATTGAGGTACGGGAGTTGTATTAGAAGAAGATGTGGCGGGGAACCAGTGCTCCAACAGCTGTAAAAGCTGCTCAAAGATGGCCGCTTCAATCCTCGGGGCGTCGTCAAAAAATGCACTGCGCAAAAGACATCGTAGCTTCTCTGCCTTTCCGGCCACCTCTTCAAGACGAGACAGCGACAACATGTGAGTACCTGAGGATGTAAAATTGTATAAATACGCCTCCCCACCACCAACAACAACAACAACAACAAAAAAGTTTTTTTTATTTTTTTTTTTTTTTTTTTGGTTTAAACAAAAGAATCAAATAAATAAAACAGATAAATAAATGAAAGTACAATGTGTTTTTTGCAAAGGGGGGGAGAAAAAAAAAAAAAAAAAAACTAAAAGAGAACAACAACCAAAAAGAAATAAAGAACAAAAATAAATATGTTCCTTTTTTTTTTTTTTTTTTGATTTTCTATCGACGCATAGAAATGTTTTCTTTGTTTTTGTTGGGCTCATGTTCAGTTTTCCTCAGAAACTGCGGCTGTGGTCATCATAAGCGCGAGTCCTCCAGCCCACGCCTTGGGTGTGCATTCGAGTTCCGCGACGCTCCACATCTTCCCTTCATTCGCAGCATCCGGTGGCATCTCATGAACTGTGAGTGCAAACACCTCCTCGCCGTACTCCAGCCGACTAAGGATTGTTAACAGGGCTCGCCACTGGAGGTAGTTGTTGGCCACTCCTCCGGGCGGCAACGCGCAGCCCTGCCGACGGCACTCCACCACAGCCCGAAAGTACTTGTCATTCCGCAACCATTGAGCAGAAACAAAAACATCTCGCACAAGGCGTGGAAACCCAACGAGAGATGCAAGAGGGATATTCGTAGGCTCGCGTCGCAGGAGAAACTCCAACAACGACTCCTGATCGCCCCAGTTGGACGGGAGGAAGGCAGCAGCAAATTTCTTCATTCCATCCACCGAGTAGCGCGCCACAGATATTAGCTCCAAAAGAGCAGCCAGACACTGCAATGGCCATACAAACATGTTGCTTACAAAGGCACACGTCGAACCCTCTCGTGGGAGAAACGATCCACAGTCAAAGCACAGTCGCACCCCACGCGCAACATCGGCGTCACCACACGCATTTCCTGTCTTTTCTAACATCAGTGCCGACACACAGTTCCTCAACGCTTCCTCCTCATCTTCCTTTTGCTGTGACTGCCGCTCACCGCCACTGCCATTTTCACCGTCACTCGAATTATTTTGTTCAATCATGGCCTCCAATCCAGGCAATGAAGGCGCCTTCCCCTCAAGAAGTGGAAACAATACGTGTGTAACCACCTCGTAGCACTCTACGGCATCCTCGACGCCACAATCGACATGACCATCACGCACACGTCGTAGCGCCTTAAGTGCAATATCTTTAATAACTGTAAAAAGTGCATAGTTCGGAAAAATAGCCTTGAAACCGTTTTTTGCGCTGTCACGAAGAAGAAACCAGTCCGCATCCTCACCCACATCCACCACGCGCAGAACCTGATCCCGCCAGTGAGCGCTTACGGCGCACCATCCCACACTTAGTGCGGTCTCACGGACTTCAGCACGGGTAGCATCAAAAACAGCCCGTTTTTCCGCCACAAGACGACGCAAAGACTCCAATTGTTTCTTCTGCCATTCCAACAACTCGTCATTCCGCGCGGGGGAAGTGGTTAGGCGCTCAAACATCTCATCGTCCCGCCCAAGAATGTCCCACAACGAGAACCGGACAAAGGGTGACAAATTTTGCAGTGACCCAAAGGTATCAAGATGGCGCCCAAGTACCACAAGGGAGCGGTAGCGCAGCTCCTCGTCGACGAGGACGTCCTCCATTCCGGAGGAAGTCGCCTTCTTTGGATGAGAAAAGATGCGATTTTCGTCGAGTGGAGGACGACGCTTCCTTGGTTCAATCAACTGAACATCCGTGTTGATCTCTGAATGTGGGTGAGGAGAGGGAAGCTGCACGACACTTCCCAAACGCGGCAAGCGATGTTGCTCCTCGGTTCGACGATCCCCTTCGTAACGTGGCAAAACGCTTAGTTTATGTGATGTTCGCTCCTGGTACGAATACGCGTGAGGATCGGCGTTCTTCCGCATATTCGCAACTAGTAACGACTCCTCGGCACTCTCCTCTTCAGGGAACCCAAACACGTCAAGTACCTGTAAAAACGCATGACAAAGGTCACGTCCTGTCATGTCTGCAGCAACCAATGATGAGAAACGCTCCAACATGGCATTGACGTGAGAATGAAAAACCCTACCAAGCTTCTCCTGCTCTATGGCGCTCAGCGTTGCTGTCTCAGCCTCCCAAAAGGATACTAGACGTGATTTCAATGCATAAATCATATTTTGGCGCACATCCCTTAACCGCTCTATAGCAAGAACGCCGCACGTGTAATGCAAATGTTTTAGCATACAGGTATATAACACCACGCTCACGTCACTCCAAATGAATACACCCAAAGGCCGTGTTGGTTCACACGACGCCTCACTCTCAATGCTGGAAACGTCACGCGCCTCATTTTCCACCACTTTTTTGTTACCATTGTTGGCGGTGTTGTCTGCGTCTTCCGTGCTCGAGAGCGAGCGTGTGCGCTTTCTTTTGCGCATTTATTGAACGTCCACGTATCCTTCTGTTTTTGTTTTATTTTATTTTTGACTTCCGTCCAGCGTGTCGTTTCCTTTACCCTCCAAAAAAAAAAAAAAAGGAGAAAAGAGAATACAAGACATTCAGATGGCTTTAATTAAAAAAACACCGCCGTCCATAACAGCTGCAAGAACCAAAACAAAACAAAAAATACCACAATTATACGATCAGTAACAAAGCACACACAGATACACACACACAGACAATTCACTGCATTGCATCGCTAAACTTAAATGTAGTCGGGGTTAGAGTCCTTTACTTCCTGAATAAGACGGATGGGAACCCCACGAAAGTCAAACTCCTCCACAATTGTATTTTTCATCATTTCCTGAAGTGCCTTTGGCAATGTGTTTTCATCATTCTTCGTCTGCAAATGAAGCAAGAAGGTCGGTGGACGTGTATTTACCTGCGTGATGCGTCCTACACGGGCAACGTGGTATGGAATGATAACAGACTTCTCCA
The DNA here is from genome assembly GCF_000209065.1 of Trypanosoma cruzi. Taxonomy (NCBI): domain Eukaryota; phylum Euglenozoa; class Kinetoplastea; order Trypanosomatida; family Trypanosomatidae; genus Trypanosoma; species Trypanosoma cruzi. The sequence continues at coordinate 42,675 of NW_001849506.1, forward strand.
TCTTGCGCCAGAGACGTGTCAGCTCCGCACGGCGCACACGTTTGTTCCATGTATCATAAAGTAATAATGCCTGGTCCATAAGTAGAGTGAGATTCAGTCCTGTGTGAGCAGAGACAACGACAGCGTTGCTATATTTTACCTCTCGTACCTGTCGCTTGATTTTAAAGTCAATAGCCTCTGCGGTTGCACTCTGATCCAGAACCGCATCCCACTTGTTGGCACACAGTAAAAAAGGTCGACCCTCTGCGGCAACAGAATGTAACACAGCCATATCATACTTGTTCGGGTGGCCCTCTGTGGCATCAAAAACAACAATCACCACATGAGCGTAGCGAATCTCATTTACTGAAAGGTCATGAATACGGCCAATAAAATCACGGTCGGCACGGAATCGATGTCTTGTCAGACCAGCAGTATCAATGAGTTTCACTTTACGTCCCTTATAGATACATGATAGCTCTACCGGATCACGTGTGGAATTTTTCTCATCGACAGCACGGCTGCGCTCAAAGCCCACTAAACGATTGATTAAACTTGATTTGCCACTATTCGTTCTCCCTACCAACGCTATACGAATAAAGCGATCTGCGCAGTTGCGGTCACGTATCTCCTCCATGGCGGACTCATCCCCCTGCATGGCAAGGTCTTCAATGTCCCAGTCATTTTCCACCTTTTGCATAGAGTGGATGTGGTACAATGGCTCCAACACGGCTGCAAGCATTTCCATCCCCGATTTGCGTCGTGCGGAGAATGGAATGGCATTGCCTAGTCCGAGTCCATTGTATCGCTCAAGAACTCGGTCCTCTTCGTCTAACGGAACGAGATCCATCTTGTTCACCAACACAAATGTTGGCATACATTTGAGTTGCAGGTAATGAATGAGATCAAACTCAGCTGAATGCAAATCCTCGTCAACGGATGTAACAAAAATGGCAGCATCCGCCGTCTCCACGGTACGAAATGCCTCCTCCACCAGTTTTCCGTTCACCATACCCGGCGTGTCAATGATGGTGAAGTGCATTCCCTCCAGTTGGGCATGGCCCTCCACCGAGTCACGCGTGATGCCGTCAAAGTCACGGACAATGTTTTTCCGATTTGGCATCGTCGGATCTTCGCTCAGTAAATTAAAAAGGGACGACTTGCCGCTGTTCATGCGGCCAACAATTGCCACTCGAAGCCGCTGGTCGCCCAGGAGCTTCACTACCGGTTGCCAACCCGCGACACGCTTTCGCTGATCGTCGGTGCGATTACTGTCCGGTAGAGCGGGCGAGATGTCATTTAGAACGCCGCCCGAACGCCGCACCTGTTCGCGCCAGTCCGAGCTAAGGCCATGTCGGATTTGTCTATTCAAAGGCAATGCAAACTGAGAACTTTTCATTGCATTATTTGCAGCGGCAGTACTGTTGGTGCTCGGTGGCGTGGCTGTGGTAAGAAACACTACGCCACTGCTACGCAAGGCATTCACAATGCAAAATCGCCTCATCCGTTGCGGCCCACTCCCCTCCCTCCTTTTTATGTTGTATATTTATACGGGGAGAAAGATAAGATAAGAAAAGAAAAGAAAATTTATAGCCGCATAGTAAAAAAAAACGACCTGCAATTACACTTTCAACAAATAATTTGAAAAAAAATTCTGCAAAAAAAACATGTTTTTTTTTTTTTTTTCATTGATTTTTTTCTTTTTTTTTTTTAGATGATAAAAAAGTTGTATTCCCGCAAAATGCATGTGCTTTGAGACGCCGCAAGCACCACCCCCTCATTTGTCCTCTTCTCAAAGATATTTTCACGAAACATATTCAACAAGAAGGTCATCTACCATCTTGCGAACTCCCTCATTTTTTGCTGTGCTAAGGCACTTGTTGCGAATGTATTCAACGTTGTCTGTCTGCAGCGGATGTGCCGCCAAAACCATTTTCACCAGTTCCTCATTTACCACCGATTTATTCAGTTGCGCTCGTAAAACGGCACGAACAGGACGTCGATCTGCCGGGTCGTAGCATTTATTTGCAATAAAGGCACGCACGGCGTCCACGTTCTCCCGCTCACAGGCAATTAAGAAGAGATGCTTCAGATGATATTGCTCAATGGTGCGCTTGCAATCCTGCATTAATTCAAAAATAGGAACAATTGGTATCAAATGGCTGCAAAGCACAGCGGTTGCTATGAGAACAGCCAGCTGCTGGTCGTTTGCAAACTTGGCAAAACGGTAAATCGTCGCGGTATCCCACTGTCGTTGCACAAGTTCAACGTAAATGTTTTCATCCATGCAGGCGTTGTTGAGCTCAGCCTCGTGTGCGTCAAGAAATCCCATCAGGCCATCGGTGTCATGATTATAAATGTAACGGTGCAATGAAGCATTCAAAGATTGTTTCTGTCCCATTGGTGTTCCACAACTAATTCTCTTCTGTACGTATGTATGTCTGCCGGTCGGTCTGTCTGTCTGTCTGTTTGTGTGTGTTCGATAAAACGGCTTGGATCCAGTTCTTCTTCTTGTTTCTTGACAGAATGCGGAAAACTCGTTTAATTACTCTGCGAGCTTAACAGCAGAAGAATCAAAGGAAACAAGAAGAAAAACAAAATGAATTCTCGGAAGAAAAAAAAAAAAAAAACAGAGTGTGAGAGATTTTGCGTGTATTCGTTTACAGAAGTCAAAATCACGGTAACAAAAATCATTCATCAAGCGCTTCTCGTTTTCCCCTTTCTTCTTGTTTTTTTTTCCCCTTTTCCTTTTCTCTCGTTTACTTGCAATAATTTATGTTTACACGTGATAAAAGTGTCGGAATGGAGGCTATAAGCGGGCCGTACTTCGCGGAGTTCTCATACAAATCAAACAGCGGCGCGGCAACCAGTTCCACGTCACGCTGCGCCACAGTCAGCAGCATCTGCGGTGGAAGGTGCACGAGAAAAACGGTGCGCACCTCCTTCACATCGCTCTCCGCCACATGTGCCGGGACATACGGATACATAAAAGGATCAAAGTGTGGCCTGTACCACCGCCCAAGTGCCTCACCGACCCGAAAGGACGATGATGACGGCGCTACCGCCAAATTGTGCGATGCACCCACCTCAACCACCGTCTCGGACGACTCGTTCTCCGCCGTCCGTGACGCCATCAAACTCTTTTTCTCATTCAACAGGTCCCTGCCAAGTTTTCGCAGCAGGCATATCTCCTCCGGCTCGCCTTTCCTGCAGCGGCCACCAGGCAAAAAAAATACCGCCAAGTTATTTGTGTTTGTCGCCGGCAGCACGCGTGAATGCGCTGACGCCTTTGTGTTCGCGTGCCGCAGCAAAAGAACATGCGGGTGGTCGTGGACATGCACAAGAAGAACACCCTCAACCGAGTGCACGCACTGCTCCTCGCGACAGCGCGCCTTGAGGCTCATGAGTTTTTCAAGTGGCGTCTTTAGTCGCCGTTCCACGGATTGAGAGGCATTGCCGCCAGCGTCACGGCGTTTATTCGCGGCGCCACCGCCACCACCGCTGTTTTCATTCATATTACCGCTACTATTAGTATTATTGGTGCCCCGCACCACCGCCTGCATGACTCTCATCAGGGAAGGATCTTGCAGCAGGTATGCCCCAAACGGGAACACATCAATCTTCGCCTTGAGCGACATTCAATGGCCTTGCAGACAGCTGAACTACCAACCACAATCCAACAGAAAGACTTGAAGAAACAAAAACAAAAAACAAAGTCAACGAAAAACCAAGAAGGAGGAAAAAACACAAAAGCCCATGCACATTTCACGTGCGATTACGGGTGACACAAACCACAGTTGACCAAAAGCGGTGTATTCACAGCGTACGCTTCCTTCGCATTCAGAGCCGAGACAACTCTAGACACCTCCTCCTCCTTCCCGTTCCTGTTTGTTCTTGCTGTTGTAACCCCATTTTGTTGTCTCAAAAAACACATAATTACACTTACACACAAAAAAAAAAAAAAACGGAAACAGAGAGGCAGGCAGAGACATATACACACACATTTTATCGGTTGATCTGCTGTGGCAAATGTTATTCCCTTCTCATCACCGCATCCTCCATCACTTCTTACCAGACCTACAAAAAATATTCAGGCTACTTTGCTGCGTTGCCTTCGTCACCTTCCCGGTGCGACGGTGTTGGATTCGGTCCACCTCCTTTGAGAGATCGATGGTCTCCGCGACGCGGTTAAAGCCCACCAGGCGAATTTTAATGACACTCTCAAAAGGAATATCAATCTTGTATGCATCTTGTGGAGCCACAAAGTCATCATTCTCGGAAACAAAGTAGGAATAAAGACCCTGCAGCAGCTGAAGGTGTGAGACCACAAGAACAGGCTCGGTGCTCGCCTGAATGTCATGAATATGAGGCTCAAGTCGTGCATTGTAGAGCTGATGGACACATTCTCCATTTGGCCACGCTGTGTGGTATGGATCTGCCTGCATATGAAGCAATGTACTTGGCATTGCCTTGCGAACATCAGAAAGTAACTGTCCATCACAGTCACCATGGTTCAGACTGTCAAGTGTGGGAAAGTACGCCACGCGACAGTTCAGTTTCGGTTCCCTACTTTGCGCAGCAGAGGCGCTGCTGCGTTGAAGTACACTCTGCTCCTCAAAGTATTGCACTGTTTCTATACATCGAAGGGCACAACTACTCATCACTGTAAACGATTTCATTTGTAATTCCCCTTGAAAATACTCAAAAAGCGCCTCACTATACGCCTGTCCACGCTCTGTCAGTCGCGAATTTCCGCCTATACGACCGGCAATCAAGTCAACATATTCCCCAGCACGCGTGAGGTAAAGATTGCTAGGTGCGTGGTTTAAGTTATGTAGCATGTACGACAGTCGTGAAGGCATCCATCCAGAGATGTTATTTAGTGCAAATGTTGTCTGGTCCTCAATAAGAATATACGTGAGATCCCTGTCGGTGGTGGGACTCAGGGATTTGTATAGAGCATTCAGACGTTCAATCCGTGCATAATACTGATCGACAAAGCTTTGTGTGGCCCCAGGATTTATTTCCTTCTTGCGGTTCACGTTTAGGCGCACAATCTCCGAATTGTTGTTCACAACCTCCACGAATATCACACGGTTCGGCCGTATGAGGCCCGTTTCTCGAATCGCGCTCATCAATGCCATGCGACGCAACGGACTGCAGTTCGTGCCATTCAGCACCGCCACGCCGTCGGTTTCGGCTATAAATTGTGTCATGTCTTTTGCAATGGCAGCGGCAATACGACGCTCCACCTCCGCCGCACTCAAAGCCGTAGATACGGCGCCACCTTCTTCAAGTTTCCCTTTGTATGTAGAGCGTATAAAAATCCTGCTTTGTAGCCCATTCCACTTGAAGTAACGCTGAATCTGCCTCGCGATGTATGTCTTCCCCCTACCAGGGAGACCTACCATGATGACAATAAGACTTCCCATCATTGGTTGGGGAATCTGTGAAAAGTCCGGATGCGCAGACATGATGGGGCTATCAAGCAAAAAACTATCCGGCTTGCCACAAGCGTCCAGTTCATGACCATGTGCCTGAGAGTGTCTCAGTAGAAGCTGCACAACTTCCCTGCGATTATTCTCCCCCGCCAGCCTAAAAGGCGTCTTGTCATCCTTGTCCAAAAGCGTCGGGTCAGCCCCAAACTCAAGAAGTAATCTAACCACCTGGACATGACCCAGAGCGCTGGCTATGTGGAGTGGGGTCTGTTCGTCGTAATCCCTGCAGTCCGTGTCCGCGCCGCTCTCAAGAAGTAGACGCACACCCACGCTGTCGCCAGATGCAGCCAAGTGGCAAAGCTCAACTGAGAGCATCTTTGCGACGGCAGGATCCATGTCCTCCTGCGGTGCTGAGGTCCATGGCGTGTCATCGGCATCCTCGGTTGACTGCAGGGAACGCAAACGAGTTTCGATTTTTGCAATTTCCTCCTGAATGGCCGCCATTCGCTCAAAGCTGCTCGGTTTTGCCGTCTGTTCGCCACCTCCGCGAGTCCCTAAAGTCGCAGGCATCACAGGCATTGTTGTTGGCACCCAACAGTAAATTATTACCGACACAAAAAAATGAATTACCCCCGTACACAGAGAGACTGCACACACACACAAAAAAAAAAAAAAAAAAAGTAAAGCAGCAAAAGTGACATGAATAACAGAGCAAATAAGAAAACTCATCGTCGCATGCATATAAAAAGATGCGGACACATCTTCCTTCAGAAAAAGTTCTAGAGATGACAATATATATATATATATATATGTTTATTTCCCTACTTCCTTCTTGTTTACCCATCAAACCACCAGCCATTCAATAGGAACGCACACAGCCATACGTGTAATAAATAAACAAAAATAGACACACTACTTTAATTGAAACACCCCACAAAAGAAAAAATATATATATCCTCCATTGTCTACGGTCGCAGCCCCCCCAAAAAAAACTCTACTAGTTATCATTATTATTATTATTTTTTTTTTTTTTTTCAAATTGCATTGCCTCATCACATAGACAAACACAGGGACACATTCAATATACCATCGACAGGAGATGCGACTATGCGTGGTTCCATTTTGCAGATAACCCCGCATAATTCGTTCCTTTGCCGAAATGGTTCACGGAGAGAAATAGAAACTCCAACAAATAAAGGGCCGCCCTCCGTCTTTGTTCTTGAAAAAAAAAAATAATAATAATGATAAAGTAAAGTCTTGTACATAGCCCACTTTAGCTGAGATTTCTTTCACTCATCCCTCAGGTTTGACTAAGACTCCTCTTGAAGCCTGCAAGAGTGTTCTTTAGCAGCATTGCGATCGTCATTGGACCAACACCACCAGGCACTGGGGTAATCCAGCCAGCACGCTTTTGCGCCTCCTCAAAGCACACATCGCCGGCAATTCGATATCCCGCCTTTTTGGAAGAGTCGTCCACAGGAGTTGTGCCCACATCAATGACTGCAGCGCCTTCCCTAATCCATTCACCCCGCACAAACCCTGGCTTCCCCATGGCTGCTACAACTATATGGGACGACCGGACAACATCAATCAAATCCGCAAGCGGCGTGGCGGAGTGGACGACGGTAACAGTTGCATTATGTGCTGTTAGTAATGCGGCGACTGGGGCACCCACAATGTTGCTGCGTCCAAGAACCACAGCGCGTTTCCCTGCCATCGTGACACCACTTCGCTTCAGTAGCTCAATCACACCAGCAGGGGTGCATGGCACGAAGAGAGGCTCGCACCCTTTGGTGTGCAGCAGCCCCACATTAACGGGAAGCAACGCATCGGAATCCTTCTCTGGGGATATTTTCTTCAGCACGGCGTCCTGATCAATATGGTCTGGCAGAGGCAGCTGCACAATGATGCCGTGGCAGTCCGCATTTTGATCAAGTTTTTCAACCTCTGCTTGAAGTTCCTCCTGCGTCACGTCCGCAGGAAGCTCAACATTGAAGGTTACAAACCCGCACTCCTCCGCCGCCTTTTTCTTCAGCCGCACGTAAGTCTGAGAATCCTTTCGCTCGCCGCAAATGATAGCCGAAATCCCTGGCCGCCTGCCATACTTCGCCCACAGTTGTTCCACCTCTGACTTCATCTCCGCCCGTATCGTCTCGGCAATCGCTTTGCCATCAATCACTACGGCCCCCGACATGTCAATTCGGTTAATGTTAAGAAGAAAAAGAAAAAAAAAGACGCGACGACCCAAAATGTACACCGATATATTTATTTATGTTCGTATACGATAAAACCCTCTTAACAGCTCCAAGGCTTCTTCTGTGCTGACAATTTATGATGTAGCCTTGGATTTTTAACAAAATAAACTACCAGACACACGAAAAAGAGAAGAAACCCACCATATACTCGATCAATGGAGTTAACAGGCAGTGAGTGCAAGGAAGCATGCATATAAATAAATAAAACACTGAAAATAAATGGCCGCAACGGGAAAAGAAAGTAAACACGTTTTTTTTTTTTTTTTTCTTTTTTTTTTTTTTTAAGCTCTCTCTCTCTCTCTCTAACTGCATATATACACGTGCACGTGTGTATACATATCTGTATAAAAACAACAGAGTTAAAAGAATATCCATAAAAATAAAAGAAAAGGCGCACCGTTGACTTTGGTATAGCGCCACGCAACACTTTGCCCTTTGAACGGTTGCTGCTATCGCTGCTTCTGTCATACAACACACACAAAAATAAAAATAAATAATAATAAATAAACAAATAAATAATAATAAATAATAAATAAATAATTATTAAACCCATGCATCACGATGCGTATACGCAATAATGTAAATGGCAATGTGGAATAGCATCAACATGTTTTTTTGTTTTTTTTTTTCTGCACTTCAATTCATGTCCTTAAATACACCTGCGGAAGGCAAGTATGGGGAAGGGGGGAATATACACGTACACGTACATGCATGCATGCATAATATCAGCATTAAGAAATCAAAACGAAAAGAAAAAAAAAAACATTTCTGTAAGCATCGTACCACTTCCCGTCTCTCCATGGCTCCAAAACGCACAACAAATAAAAAGTCATAAAACAAAAAAAAAAAAAATGATCATAAAAAAAAAAAAAAAAACAGGTGGTATTGCAGAAAAAAGTAGGATGAGTGAGGGGGGGGGGGGGGAAAGACAATAAAATAAAATAAAAAACAAGCATCTATGTACCCAATATATAAAATTATATACATGGATTTTTATACAAAATCATATATTTATCTGCAGTCGGCTCCAAAAAAAAAAAAAGCAGGACATATATATATATATTATATTATATATAAAGCGGGAGCGGTGGGTGGTGGGTGGTGCATCTGCACCGCAGTGATATGTATCTAGTTTATAAGAAAAATAGTAATAATAAAACAACATACATATGTATATGTTTATATATATATATAACAGATCATCCTTAACGACACCTTTCTATTCTATGACACACACAAACACACACAATTCCTTGGCGCAGCCGGTCACCTCAATTTGGTGCCAGGGTCTAGTACTCTCTTGCCAGAAAGGAAGATAAGTAAGTGCCTGCTGCCCATGCTTCAAATCCGATGGGTAGTAGTTGCTAATTAGTTTTACGGGACGGAAGGGCAAAAGATGAGGCCATTCTATAATGGCTGCCCGCGGGGTAAGGTTATTCCTTGCTGCTGAATTCCTTCGTACGCTTACCAGAGCTGCACATTGGAGGTGTGTGTAGTTATTACGACTGGTAAGAATAGAAACACACACACAAACACAATTTCTCTCTCGCCTGTACATCCACGTCACCTCCAAAAAAATTCTCGCCCATCCCCCGCAAAAGAAATGTCTCTTCTCCCTTCCGTCTCTCCGTGGTTCTATAAGAGTTCCCTAATTGCCCTCGCAGTCCTCAGTTCCTATCAACTCTGACAGTTTCAACTTGCTCACCTCGTGGTAGACGCCTCTGGAAAAGATATCGTGCACGCCTCCGGATCCCACGGCTGGATTGCGACTCAATGCAGCCCTTATCAGCGGTAGGAGCGACAGCACTTCCTCACACGGTCGTCCGGTTGGGATATCGAAGCATACACGGCTCATGTAAACAGCGGCTGCGGCAAGTGAAGAGAGTTTGTACTGTCGATAATGCGTGCGAATAGCCAGAGTAGCAAGCACGTACAGAAGACAACTGCGCTGCGCCTCAATTGGAGCGGTGTCTTGCTGCAGAAGAATCCCCATACCCACCGCACTGAGCGTTGGCAAGACCACATCAAATCCAACTTGGGCAAACAGTTGGCACTCCGTAGCGACCAACATCTCAACTGTAAAGTGGTCTGCACCGTAACGGACTAATGCGTGAAGTGAAGCCGGAAAAATCTCCTCCTGCTTCGATGCCAGCAGTAATGCGGCACAACCCACAAGGTGAAGTCGCTCACGCTTTACCGCAACCTTTGCCAAATAACGGTCAACAATAGCCACAGCGAGGAAGAATGTCTCCAACTTCAAATTCAACGCCATGGTGACTTGAAGCAGCCATTCCGCGTGAAGCTCACGCATCGAAAGCGTCACCTCACGTTGGACCGACGAGATCAGTGAAGCATGCGGGGGCTCATCTCCCATCGCAATCAAGTCGTCCAGCATGAAGTTATAGTAACGAAAATCAAATGGAACTGCACCGTCTCCGGGTGCACGTATGCCAAGCACCGCATGACAGAGCGATTTAGCGCTCGATTCATGAACAAACATGACATCCTCCAGCCTCTGTCTCGAGCATGGGCCCAACTCCTGCGCATACTGCATCATAAACTGAATAAAATCTGGCTCGTCCAAAAGCATTGCAAGCGAGAGCCAACATTTAAAATCACTCAAGGCATACTCAAAACCCGTGCAGAGTTCACGGCGTCGAAGGTACAAAACCTCCAGTACGCGGTAGCTCAATGGAGCATCACTAAGAACAAACTCCAATCTTTCCCTAGTCTCCTCAGAGGCAGAAAGGAAAAGGCGTAAAAGCTCATGCTGAAGAAGCTGACGACGCCCCTCTGCGCTGTTGTCACAAAGAAGCTCAACGCGCGATAACGCATTCTGCAAACCCCTTCGCACCTCATCATAATTCAGCTGAGTGGAAGTGTCAGACCTGCCGCTTGCCACCTGCCGTGCCATCTGTTGTTCTGTTTTGCCTCCTAAAGTCTGTTGTGGTCGCGGCAGGTAAAACCCCTTTCCATTAGAAAAAAATTCCAAATTGATGTCTATTGTCCGCAGGCTGTTGTTGCCATTGCTGCTAAGATTCATTTTTGAAGTATTTTATGTATGTGTGATCTATGATTTTCTTTTAAAATAATAATAAAAAAAAAATGTTTTTATTATCCTTCTGCCGTAGTTGTTGCTGCTGCTGCGTCTGCTTGAAAACAAACAACACGCACGCACGCAACAAAATAAATAAATTTAGCTCCTATGAATATGAATTCGTCAAAAGTTTCCCTCCCCCCCTCCTTCGCCTTCTCTTATTCCTTCCGTTGCGTGAAATGATGAACAGAAGTCAAGCCACCGTGGGATTTATCGCTTATATCGCCCTCTTTGTTACAAATATTATTGGATAAGTTTATATTTATATAACCACTATTTATTTTTCTTTCCGGGAGGCAGCAATAATAATAATAATAATAATACAAAGAAGGCAGCAGTGGAATGAAGGAGCAAACACACATACAGAGAGAGAGAGATTACAGGGAAAAATTCATAAAACCCCGGTGGAAAAAGAATGAAGACAACCAAAATTTAGAAGCGATAGGCTAAAAGTAAAAATTTGCGCCACCATAAAGACAAAAATAAGAAGGCTGAGAAAGGGGGGAAAAAACAACGGTGCCATACTGCTAAATACTCAGCCTGTCCACAGCCTCTAAACGAGACCAAAACGTCTCTTCCTTAATACGCAAAACAACCCTTACTTTGAAACTATGTTCCTGTGGCTGCCCGCCTCTGGGTGCGCCAATGAGGCCATCCATAGACATCGAAAATCCATTCGCAACTAGCAATGCCATGTCGGCAACTATTGCTCCGCTTTGTATCACCACATCGGCAAAGTACGATGCCGCCAAAATCTCAACGGGCATCAGCTTCCCCATTCCAAACCGTTTGCTGTAGCCAGTGAAAGCGCGTGCCACTACCTGTGCAGAAGTGGGCACCAGTGAGGACGATGAGGACGGGTAAGCACGGGAACCTATAAGAGAGTCATACAATGCCTGTGGCCACTGTGGAAGAGCGTCTAGTGGCAACAGCTCCATTGGTCGTCCGTGCGCACCGCTCACAATATAATTTGCCGCAAGCGGGTCAAAAAAGGCGTGTTGTTCAGAGCGCTGATTGGGTGGATATACCAGACGCGTGTTGCCGTCCGCCTTAATCGCACCACCAGCAAAAAAAATACGATTCACTTTGGCTCGAAGATCCGAATGCCGCTGCAGAAACTCCGCTGCATCTGTCAACGGTCCAAGCACCAAAAACGCCGCCGTTTGACTCGACAAATAATTCGACAGCGCAAAATCAAAGAATTCGTACTGTCCGCTAATGCCAACACTCTTACCATGACTACTGGTTGGAGTGGACAGAGGCACACTGTCCAGCAACTCGGATGCACCGAACACGGAATCCGCCTCCAACATCAGGCTAGGCATAATCACACGACGGTATGTGCAAGCGGTCGTATTTGACGCTTTACCGCCGTCTATGGAAAAATCAATTTCATCATCATACCCAGCGTTCACCTCCGCCACACTGCTTCCATAATACACGGGGATATGATACTTTAAGGAGGATTCCTCCTTAAGCATGGCGAGGAACACAACCGTGTTGTCATACGCGGCGTTGAGGTTAAAATTCCATGCGTTTACTGTTAGCACAATCATCGCAATCGACACATCCGAACGCTTCGCAAGATGTCGCAGTGCCATGAGAGCACCTGGCGTGGGTTCCATAAACAACACCGCTCTCGCAGGGTCCCTCACCTGCGTTCTAATTCCCCCAAAGGCATAAATAACAAAAAATAAAAGTGCGAAGAAATAACACCCAAACGCAACCAGCCGCAGGGCTTTGATTTTTCGCGGCTGCGGCAAATCCTCCCACCGCTTCTGCCACTGCCGCAAATAATCCATGAGGCCCGTTTACTTTCTTTCTTCCCTTTTCGTTTTTTTCTGTCGCAGTCCGCTAAAAGCAGTATGATTTATTTATGGCTGCTTGCTCAAATACCAACAAAACAACACGCCGCCCTCCACCAGTCAACAGTGCAGGTAGAGACGGTTTTTTAAAGCTTCCTACAAATTATTACATCCATGAGAACAGGAAAAACCCAATAGGAAAAAAGTCACAGAAAAAGAGAGGGGTAAAGAAATACGGATACAAAAATATATATATAATAATAATTAATAATAATAATAAATAATAATAATAAATAACACTAAAAGGAATAAACAACTACTCGGCATCTCATACAATTTTTTGTTGTTGCCATGTCCTCGTAGGACGGTCAGTTGTTCCCACGCACATGTGGGAGGAAGGGAGTGGCGGCAAACGGCATACGACAACTGGTACGCCGCGGGAGACCTATCTCTCTCCCCCTCCCAATTTCGCACTTGGCATCACTTCCTCCTGATCCTCTGGAATAGTTGCAAGTGTTCGCATGTGCTGCAGCATCTGTTGGTTTGTCACAATAAAAGACCTCATTGGGCGGCTAGCACCGTCTGCATCCAAGAAAGAGGACGACGCCGCCGCAAACACCCGCGACACGCACCCGTGAAGACGTGTGTTGCGCAGCAACACCTCCATGCAGACTTCTGCAAGCAGCTCACCCTCGTGTCCGGAGTCCGCAACCATCGATCGCACCGCACCGCAAACATCGTCGAGTTCACGCTTCCAATTATGTGTGAAGGCATCCGCGGAATCCAAAAATTTTGCCGGATCCCTCTCCGCAGTCTCCTCCTGCTGCACGACATGGTAAAGGAATGGAAAATACATCCGCAAAAGAGCATCCACATACCCACTTCTCTGCGTTCGCTCAACTTCTTCAAGCGCTCGGTAGTCCTCTTCAAGTGATGACGAACCGCTGCTCAAAAGAAAGTCGCTCCATGTAAACATAATGCAGCGAATGTTATTCAGCAAAAATGCAAGAACGTACATCTCACGAGTCTCTGGGTGCGTCAAGCCTCTCTCAACCAATTGTTGTCCCACGTCCCGCAGCAAGCGCAGAACTTCCACTCGCATGAATTTAAGATTCCCTGTAAGCACTGCAAAACGGGATGCACTGTCCGCTGCATCAGACACGCGTTCCGCTTCAATAGCACGCCATGCAATACGTCGCAACTCCGAAAAATTAATCTCATCCTCATTATTCATGCTCTCAGCACTTCCATTCACTTCATCCACAGAGTTCGAACGGAGTGACAGCTTGCTTTCGTCAGTTTTCTCATCAAATCCACAGCCCGAGCTAATCGTCACGAGCGACAAGGCAAACGCCGCGTATTGCTGACTCAATGGATGAATACACCTCACCCACTCACATTCCGTACTACCCTGACGGCGCAACAGAACACGCGAAAGACTCATAACATCAGCCGATCGTAAAGAAAGCATCTGCCGTTCATAGTTCCGCTGAAATGCCGGCCACAATAATAGCAACAAGGAGTCATAAAATCCTTCAAGACAGCTGAGCCGCCTTACATCCTTCATAAGTGAACGAAAGTCATGACAGAGACGAATAAGCAGCAGCAAACCGTAACAGTCGTAACGACAATTTGGATTGACTGATGTGTGTGGGAACTGGTCACGCATTGCACGGGTAACAGAGCCACCCGTTTGACCAAGCATCACTTCAGACACATAATCCACAATGAACTGAATGGTGGGCTTAAAAACGTCAACAAAGATGGACATATCACCGGAGAAAAACGCAAAAGTAAAAAGGAACTCATGTGTCACAGCGTCGCACAGAAGCACATTTAAGGAGCGAAACGTCTCTTCGTAAAAATGTAGCCTCCGCTTAGCTCGTTCCAACAGAGGCACCAAAGGTGGGCTGAGCACTTCGTTCAGGATGGCGGCACGCTCGCCCAATTCAAATACGGTTGACGGTGTCACCCCCTGTGACTCAATAAGCAAAGGAAGAACATACGCAACGGGGGAAACCCCGGCATTTACGGTTTGGGTGGATTTCTCCATCGCATTTAGACTCATCACATAGTGTCGGAATCGGTCAAGGTACAACTGCGACATAATTTCAGTATACTCGCCCCGCAGCTCATCATACAGCGCCTTGGCAATGCGGTATGGCAGAAGTACCGGAGATTCAGGGTCCATCTCGCCATTTTGATGCGGATGCCGCAAAAGGGGGACGGCGGCTCGAAGGAAGTGCACATAAAATGCGTGAGGCTTTAAAACGTGCTCCTGTTGAACATACACATTGGTGTTCCTAACGCTAAGATAAGTCAATTTCTTTGAGAGAAACCGCTTCGTCTTCACGCAGGCATGAACGGTAAGGCGGTCAAGAATCTCCAGTTGCTCGGCGTAAATTCGACACGCGGCGAAGGAAATAAGTGTCTTTGCGCCGGACTCAATTTGGCAGCTCCCCTCTTTACGGTAACGCAGGAACATCAGCAATTGCTGCATGCTCAGCTTGAACTGCGGCCCGAGCTCCTCATCATTGGAGTGAATAATAATGCGCACCACGTCCGGTGGCACAATAAGACGCGACGCAACATTCCACACCGCCTGCTCTGCCTTCCTCGCGTGGGTAAGGCTGACCCCAATCCGCTTCAGCCGTTCACGCACATCTCCAATGTCGTGCTGAATCGACTCCAGATTGACAATAAACCGCTCAAGGATGTGTTCGATGCCAGCGAGAGACTCATCACAGTCTTGCATCTGAAGGTGCAACGATGGTACCGCGTCGTCGCCAAGGAACGTCTGAACAAAATCATCACACAACTCTTGAGACACACGACGGCTTAACTCCGCGTCAAACGTATTATTGCAGATATTTGCCTCCACCAAAGCCTCATCGAGGTCCACGTGCGCCAAATCCTCCAACTCCTCCGTCGTAAACTTCGCTGCCATTGTCCTCAAGTTGCAATCAAAATCATCCCCCATACTGGCATGTAGGGTTTCAGAACACATGCGTATGTGCAAAAGAAAAGTCACACAAAAGAAAAAAGAAATAAATAATTATTAATTATTATTAATTACAATAATAACAGCATAATTACAATGTTCCGATAATTGCAGAATAAAAAAAAAAAAAAAAAAGTCAAACAAAAAAAAACCCAACCACTGGCCATCCAACCAAATGTACAGGAAACAACGGCAAAAAAAAAAAAAAAAAGACAACCACACAGAGATACAGAAAAAAGATAAGAAATCCAAATGACAAATAATAATAATAATAATTCCACCACATAATCCCCATCATCTCGTGTTGTCATTGTCTCTAGCAAGCAATTTCATTGGCAGACCGCATAACGGCCTGAAGAAAAGCCTTGTCAAAATCTCCTGCCTGCACTGCGTCCAGCCGCGGAAGTTGCTGTAGCACAATCCCCCACATGGTTGATTCCGCTCTCGAGATGGTGGCAGCCTTGTGGGATGCAATTATTTTTGAAAATGTCGTCAAGCTCGGCGGCAATGGCGTCTGCAAAAGCGACAACGACGCCTCAAAACAATCGACTCGAATTTGTCTTGTGTGTTCCACAAGATATAACGTGCCTGGCACCGCCGCCCGCTCATCCAAATCATTCTCCTCAAATATACAAAGACCCAAGTAACGCCGTAAAAAAGTTGTGCAAAAGAGACGTTCGCTCTGCGCCGTGTCAAGAAAAAGTGACGGCCAAGACGCGGCATTACGTAATATTAATGCTTCTAACTTCTCATCAGGAACAAGTCGACGCGCACACGAAAGCAGCACAGCAAGAATTTGAAAGGGCAACCACATCGTTGCACGTAGTGGCACACCAAACAGCCCCACCAACTTTCCCTCCTGGACCGGAGAACAAACGTAGCGACCAGTAAACCCAGTGATGTGACTTAAATGACACTCCACGACGCCATCGTAACCCACATGAGGTCGAAATTGTGAGGAAATCAATCCCATAATTTCAGCGTACATGCAGTTGGCACCCAAATTGGAAACCGCCCCTATTCTCGCTGTACCACTTCCATTCTTTACGCTACTACTCTTACCATCAGCAGCAATAATACCCCTGCTGCCGTTGTTGCTTTTTTGAAGTTGCTGGGGAATGACGGTGTTGTTCCTTTTCTCAGCTGTGGATGATCCCTTGGTGAAGGTGGAGAAACCGTCTCTAGAAAAGGGCTCACCACAGTGGGCCTGAGACAAAACCCGTTCAACCTCTTCCCGTGCCTCACCATATATTGCCTTATAAAAGACGCATAAAACGCCACGTTTTTCCCTCACTTTTTTCACGCCCCC
>NW_001849506.1:59658-64143 GCF_000209065.1 Trypanosoma cruzi
GTCTCGCCGGAAGACGCAGTACAACCTTCCATCCCTTATTCTCTGGTTGTATGACAATTGATTTTTCCAGCGGTGGCAACGGTAATGCAAAATGTGTCTGGCACAATTTGTATATCCATTCCAAGGAGGCGGTTCGCAGTTGCTCATGATCCTCCAAAAGCGGTGGATTGGCAAGATGAAGTTCTCTGCGATAGTACCTGTGAATAATATCCCCAACAGAACACAGCTTACCGAGTGAAATGACTCGAATGATGCTTTCTTTGGTCCCGGTCGCAAGTTCCTTGTCGTAGACTCCTTTCACTATCAGCAATTTACGTTTCACGTCATATTCATGAATAATCTTCTTCATCCCAAGCTTTTGTGCAAGCACCTCTTGATAGTCCTCAATCGTCCTCGCAAACGCCAGACTGGTGGGAACCGCCTTTCCCTTGCCGAGCGCTGCACGGAAGGACTCACCTTCACCTTTACCAGCGATTTTTTCCAAGAGCGCCTTTAATGCCTCGAACCGCGACGACCCCTCCGCCGCGTCCAACACCGTCACATTTTCCACGCCACCAGAAATCTTCTGCAGCTCCCAGCGGAAGCCCGGTCTCTCAGCGGTGTCTTGACACCGAAAGAACGTTTCCCCCTCTCCAGTACTAAGTAAAATAAAAGTGTGTGCCCGCTGCAGCAGGTGGACTAGCGGTAGCGCTTCGGGGAACTGTTCCGCCAAAAATGTCTTGGAAAGCATCTCTTTCACCGGTTCGTTTTGAGCAAAACTAGCACTACAAAGATTAATCCTCACGTCATCAACAATTTGGAGCTTCAACGACGCCTTCGATTCTTTTTGTAGCAACATCACGCTATTTTGTAAAAATGCCGTCACAAAAGCCCTAAAAGAAATCGATAAACTCTTTCTAATCTCCATAAACGCAAACGCCATTGTCTCAACAGAAGGGACTTCGATATCCCATCGTGCGGCATACTGAGCAAAGCAACGCCGCACCTCTTGGAGAAAGCACTTCTCCTTTATGTGCGTCTCATGGGTCTTCTCATCCCCGGAGTAGAAACACAAAACAAATTCATTATTCTGCACCTCTACTGGAGCACTCTTAATGGTGTAACAAAACAGTGGATCATGACGTAGAATGGCCTCAATGATTCCTCGCGTCAGCCGCCATAGGTTAAAAAAACATGGTGACAGACGCTTCAAAGGCCATTGCTTCGGGTCTTTGGAGTAGCGTTCAAGAATGCTAAGCAATGCGTAATCTTTTTGTTCCATTTCCAGCAAACCCGAAAAGCGAATTGAAAAAAACTCATCTGAAACTAAAGGTATGGGGATCCGAATACGCTTTATGTAGTGTGGCGCTTTATGCGCTGAAATTCCAGCAAAGGCTCGCCACAAGAGAAGAGCAGGGGCTCTCTTGTTGTTATGAACGAAAATAGAAGCAAAACATGGGGATTGACTTCGCCGAAGACGCTTCACAAATCGTTCAATCCCCTGCAGTGAGTCCATCTGTTCAAACCGAAAAAGAGTCCGACCTGACGCATCCGAATACTCCACAACATCCTGAATAAACTTCCCCGAGGCAACGCCCATAGCTCTAAGTGTGGCTTCCATGTCAATAACCTCCACGACAAATGAAGGGTTTGCCTCAGCGTGCTCATTGGAAGTCTTACGTGACTTCGATGGGCCCTTCTCCTCCTTCCTTGCCTGGGAATTACTCGAAGTTTGGGTGTTCTTTTGACCATGATGCGTCGGCTCCACAACCGCAAAACTTCGCTGTGGTGTGGCCACGTGCCACGGAAAAAGCGTCGATAACGCCGTCGCAGCAGAACTGAAACCACCCACAATTGTCGACACACGCCCACCAGCCGTGACGGCCAGATGATATCCAAAATGTAAAGATCCAACAGATGCCAGCATCATCGCTCTTGTGCCAAATTCCAGTGGCAGACACTCCTGCAGGAATAAAAAAGGATTAGGGTATTTCAAACAACGCGGTGCCATAGGAACCGTCACGGGGTGACCCCATTCACTTAGCCACGCGTCGATAACAACTCGCCCACAACTTGCAACAAAATCCTCCGCTTTTGTCGGGGCTAATTGGCCGCACAAAATGTCACAAGAGACATGAAAAAGCAAAATTTGAAGAAGCGGTTGTGAACAAATTGAACACAAAAGCGTCGAAACAATTTCAGGATCCCTCAAATTTTTCGTACGAACAAAAGACCCCGCATCTTCCAATGACTTGATTGCAGAATCATCTAGAATCTCAGTTTCTTGGCGTACTAATTCATGGCACCTGCCTTGATGCATAAGGCCGGCTCTGTCCCTAAGCGTCATCAATGGCACGTCACACCTCTCTGTGTTTCCCGCATCATCGTGTATCGCCCATTTGCCCGCAATAATACCAAAAGCACTCGCATCATCCCTTTCATAACGGAGAAACTCCATGTCCACTGCGTAGGTTGTGGGACACAGCAAATTTCGCAGTACCGGATCCTTCGAAAAAGCGCCCCCCGTTTCCCCCCATATTTTTCCCTGGGGGAAACAAATATCGCTATATATGGAGGCTACGGGCGTCGCTGTTGTAAGAAGCAACTTTGCTTCTTGACATGAGGCCAGAGCAAACTGTCGGCCTTTCACCTCCGCATCACGTCGCAAAATCCGTAGGGCCTCCCGCAGGAGATCGCACAAGGATTGCACCGATGGCGACTTCGATACATCCATGATGTGTCGTTCATTTCTATAAGGGTCCCACGCATCAGCCTCATAAACTGAACAGTGTAATTCCCCTTTACGTTCCCCCTCAGATCTTACCTTAGCTGCCATAGCTGCTTTAGTGGGTAATGACGATGACGAGGATTCCTCCATCATCATCATCATCATCACCATCGGGCCCCAGATGCGTAGACGCACCTGAAGGTCGAGACGGTGAAGCAGGTTCCGCGTCGCCCTCGCCCCCTCAATGCATCGCCTGACTGTGTGGCAGCCCTTCACCGCATCCCCATCCCCGCACTGCTGCAAAAGATGCACCGCCGTCCGCTTCACGTTCTCCGTCACCGCGTCAGAGCATGTGCCCCGCACACCCGACACAAGAACAATCTCAATGTTTTCCTCGACAAACCAGCTAAGCGAGCCCTCAATCATCGGCTTCTTTACCGGAATGAGGTCAATGAGAATGCTTTGAGAGCCAAATGCCCGCCTAAATATCGCATCCGTAGACACGGCTGCACAAAAAAGGGACGAGCAGCACCGCAGCATCCCAATTCCGCACTTATGTGATGAGAAGAAACACGAACACACACACACACACACAGGGATAATAAAAAAAAAAGAACGGGCTCGGTAAGGAAGAGAGCAGAGAAAACCTGCAAATACTACTACGAGGAAATGAAGTAAATTTTCCTCTCTCTTTTCCCCTACCTCCGCCCCACTCATTTCGTTCAATTATGACGGTAGAAGAAAAAAGAAAAAAAAAAAGGAAAGAAGAGAGGCACACAAAAAAAACGAAAACAAAAAAAAAAATAGTAATAACGCAGAGAGAAAACTGTCAAACAAAAAAAAATAAAGTCACTA
This sequence comes from Trypanosoma cruzi, assembly GCF_000209065.1. NCBI lineage: Eukaryota > Euglenozoa > Kinetoplastea > Trypanosomatida > Trypanosomatidae > Trypanosoma > Trypanosoma cruzi. Next base: position 63,221 of record NW_001849506.1, read on the forward strand.
GCTGCTGCAGCAGGCAAAACAACAACAAGACATCAAAAAGGAATGCGTTTAATAAATAATGATAAACAAATTGCTGTCACCTTGTTCCCCGCTGTACATGTAACTGTAATGAACTGCAACCCTCGCTCACTCCCTTCATCACCTCTTCAGACAGAGAATTCACATTTTATTTTTATTTTATTTTTCTTTTGCCTTTTGCGCACATGTGTGTAATCTTCATTTCAACCCGTGACATCCCACACAACTTCGTCAATCGTGAAAAACAACTCATATGGAATGCACATCAACGCGTCCCTAACAGCATCGATCGACTTTGCCTTCTCAAAATCCCTTGCCGCCGCGTCATACTGCTGAAGTGCCTTGTTTGCAAAAGATCGTCGAAGCAACACCGTGGGATCACTCTCATCCTCGCGCAGCACAACGTTCAGATCCGCCAACGCCCCCGCTGCATCACCGAGACGCTGTCGTGCTTTCGCTCGCTCATCAAAGAAAAACGATGGAGGGTTAGGGTGAGAGTTGATGGCCTTCGAAAAGGCCACCTCAGCAGCATCATAATTCCGCCCAGATTGTAGATATGCCTCGCCAAGAGCAAAGGAGTAATCAGCCTTGTCATTTAGCAGGGGCTGAAGCGTGGCCGCCTGCAACAAATCATCCACCGCATCCTGAAAGGCGTGCAGCGCATAGTGGGAACGGCCACGCAAATAGTACAATTCCGCACTCTCGTGGCCAAGTTGCAGAATAAGTGAGATGTCGGTAAAGACCCCGGCGTAGTCCCCCAACGTGTACCGACAGTCCGCCCGCTGAAGTAAATACAAATAATTTGTCGCTTCCTAGTGAAACAGCCTCGTTCGCGTATTCCAACGACTCCGAATGTCGGCCGAGTTTACTTAGGACAACAGAAAGACAATGCAATGTTTGTTGAT